>NC_142934.1:104946561-104976561 GCF_046866305.1 Octopus bimaculoides | reverse complement strand
TATCTTCAGAGACAGCCAACGATTCCTCAATTCGCAAACACTGAATATGATATCTCACTCTTTCCATATCTATTCTCAGAAAAAAAAAGTGTATGAAATTCTAGGGAATGTTGTATGTTGTATTTACGGCAAACCACACAGACATTTCCTTGAAGTAATTTTCAACCATGCTCAAGCACAAAAATGCATAATCACATTTAACCAGATGCACATTTAAACAGATACATTCACTTATATAGTTACAAATACGCACACACCACTCTCCCATTCACATACACTGACAAAAACCTAATTAGTATTAATGGCTAATATAACAGTAAGTCAAAGCTATTTGAAAATTTTACTGTGACATTGGGCAATGTTAGATGCTAATAGTGGGAGCTTATCTGTTCATGTTTAAGAAGCTGCTAACAATTACAGTTTCTAAGATTCTCATGGAGCATTGAGAGAAATTAGATTGAAATTTTTATTCAGTAGGACGACTTCTATATTTGGGTGTTCTAAGTCAAAGGACACTTGGGAAATACAATTATAAATTCAACCGATGTTCAACATAAACATGGCACGGATTGCGTAGTAGGTGTGCGTGTGTATGTTTCAGTGCTTCTGTGTTTGTGCGAATTCGTATATATGTCTATATTGAAGTTGCTGATGTAATTCGAGTAGATTATAAAATAGATGCAACCTACACGGAAGCATTAAAGCTCTTTGACTATCACCTTTTTCTTTTTTCTTTTTTTTTGTTTCTTATATACACCACAATGGAAATATCACTGTTTGTATGTCATGGATTTTCACTTACATAGCCCTATTAAAATGCGTTGAAATTTAATTATCTTTGTCATCTTATAAAAAGGTCCTTGTTTGTAGCACTTTCGGTAGGCTCCACGTGATAGTTTGATTCCAACCCTTACAACTTGACTTCTTAATGCTGAAACATTGAAACACCAGTTAGAATTACTAAGGAACGCCTTATGTTACCAATGTTTTGTAACTTTCATTGCGTTGGCTTTAAAATAACTAATCAACAACATTTATATATGTATCAGACGATGCTTCATGAAAACTGTACACACACACATATAAGTGTTATGCTATGTTGTACTAAGTCGCTTTCATTATTCATCCCATTTTATTTATGATTCTGTAGATGGATATTGTTTCCTGCTTAAAATTCAGAAAACTGCACAAGGCTGCCTTTTTCACCTACATATAGTGCAATTGGTCCGTGCTAGGCCCATAACTAGGAGGAGTCGTAAATCGAAACTGTCTCGCAATGTTTGATTTCATTACTTTGTTTTCTGACCTCTGTGGTGAGATAAATAGAATCCCTTAGTAGATAGAAGTCCAGTTTTTACTTTTTGTTTCCAAGACATCATGTTCTGCCACAAAATATGGTTTTGTTTGGAGTTGTGTGTGCCTGTGTTTATTGCGTGTATCTCTGTACATGTGTAAATACGTATGCATCCGTATATCTGTGCGTATGCACAGATATATGCGTATGCAACCGTATATCTGTGAGGGAGTTTCCGTATGTGTAAATTCGTAAACTAATAAAAAGATTCTTCCATTTCTATTGCAAATATTAACTTAAAATAGAAATCTTCAACTTGCTGTTTCATAATATGCGTAACAATTCCTGTGGTAATTAATTTGTCTGCAATCAAGACTTGGATGAATTAGTATTCGCGTTTGGCTGTCATGAAGGTGTAGTTTAGGAATGATTTAAAGAGAAAGTGGAAGAAATTGTAGATAGTCGTCTTGACCATTCTAATTGTAAATTAGTATTACAGCAATTATATGATTTATTTTTCAAGAAATGCCAAAACGACAGTAAACTGACTATAGAAACTGATGCCACAGTATGGAACAATACACTGCTAAACTTTAAATTCGGAGACTTTTAACTCTACGGTAGGAATAGTTACTACGATCATGGCTGATAGTTCATTGGCATTTAGGTAACATGATATTCCAGTTCACCTACATATATAGTTACTATAATAGTAAATATGTAGAGCTTTATCAGTCATGTTGAATTGATAAATGATGCCTCCATTTACAACGCTGATCGCAATTCCACGCGGGGAAAATATGCCATAGAATAAGCTGTTCCAAATATAGTTACATCTTTATTCATTACGTTTAGCGTTAAATGAACTAATGAGAGGTTGAATGTGATTTCCACCCTCTGAATTACAACTGATATAATATATCTACTCGTCCGCGTACTTATCGTGTGCAATTGTAGATAACTCTGTGTGACTGTGTGTGTGTGTATGTGTGTGTGTGTGTATGTATATATGAATGGAAAACATACGGAAAAAAATAATTAAAACAAATATAGCAGAGCGTAGTTTCGATCTACGGGCCTCTGGGTTATGAGCCCAGCACGCTTCCACTGCGCCACTCTGCTCACTTGGTTGCTGGGTTGTGCATATAGTCTAATATTTCTTTTATTTACTGTTCTACGTTAGATGGTCATCATTGCTTCAGCCATTGTTGATAATATATACATCTGTGTGTTAAATTGTGTCACAAGTACAAAAGGAAGAAGCTAATCAATGTATGACTATAAAGTTCAAATATTTGTCAAGTAAAACGTGACATTTCATTATGCTAATATTGCACTTCATACATTTGAAGGCGAATATTCCAGAATATGTTTTCACTGTTGTATGCTTTCTCAGTTTCAAGAATTCCTTAAAGTCTGAATTTCCACTCAGTACTTTGTAATCAAAAGTGAATGTAGATGTATATGGTCAGATACGGACATACAAATATACAAATGCACGCATACGCACATCAGACACAACCACGCGCACACGCACACTCACATTTTCATTCTTTTACTTGTTTCAGTTATTTGACTCCGGCCAAGCTGGAGAACCGCCTTAAAGGGTTTGGGTTTCAGTCGGAGAAATCGACTCCAGGACTTATTCCTTGTAAGCCTAGTACTTATTCTATCGGATCATTTTGCTGAACTACTAGGTTACAGGGACGCACGCATACCAACATCGGTTGTTCAACGAGAGGGTAAACACAGACAAACACGCAGACAGATAGACATTCATACATCTATATATGACAGGCTTCTTTCAGTTTCCGTCTACCAAATCCGGTCACAAGGCTTTGATCGGCCCAAGGCTATTATAATAGAAGATACATGCCCAATGTGCCACGCAGTGGGACTGAACCCGTAACCATGTGGTTGGGAAGCAAGGTTCTTACCAGAAGCCTATATACAGGGTACAGTTATTAAATTATCTCTTTCGCATTCATATATTAACAGTGTAGATCTTAATTATAAAAAATATGAAACCATTATTCTATGCTAATTTAGTTAACTGTAAGAAATTTAAATGTAATAAAATGTTTTAAAAGAAATTTAATGTGCCTACATGATAACTGTAAACCTACTTTTGGGCCATCCTGTATGTTTTTATATATATATATATATATATATATATATATATATATATATATATATATATATATATATATATATATATATATATATATATATATATATATATATATATATATATATATATATATATATATATATATATATATATATATATATATATATATATATATATATATATATATATATATATATATATATACAGAAGTTGGACAAAATAATGGTAACACCTAGCATCATAGCGTCATTATTTTGAAATATCTATATAACCATTAAAAGCTTGTTTATTTTTATGTGTTTTTTATTTATTATTAATTTTTAATATGTTTTGCTAAAATTGCTGTTTCTTTTCAGATATCATCAGGAAAGGGTAATTAAAATTCATTAAAATGACAGATCTGACGAACTTTCGAAGAGGTCAAATTGTAGGTGCACAAAAACTGTTCGCCGGGAGCTGCAATTAGCCAGATTTCACGGTAGGGCTGCAATCAGAAAACCACTACGTTCAAAAACAAACGATGCAAAGCGTTTAGAGTGGAGTAAAAACCTACAGAATTGGTCCCTAGAGCAGTGGAAGAATGTTATTTTCTCGGACGAGTCATCCTTTACTTTATTTTCGACCACCGGCCGAGTATACGTGTGGAGACAGCCAAAAGAAGCATTTGGCCCAGACTGCCGTCTCCCAACTGTTAAACATGGAGGAGGATCTGTGATGATCTGCGGGAGTTATATCTTGGAAATCCGCCGGCCCAATGGTTTTCCTTCCTGGCAGAATTAATAGTCAAGACTATTTAAGTATTTTATGTAATCAAATTCATCCTATGGTTGCGAAACTGCTTCCGGAGGGAAACGCAATCTTTCAGGATGATAATTCACTAATTCACACAGCTAAAGTTGTTACTGAATGGCACGAGGAACATTCTAGTGACGTTGAACATCTTATCTGGCCAACATAGTCCCCAGATGTCAATATTATTGAACGTTTATTGTGCATCTTAGTAAAATAAGTAAGGAGTCGATATCCTCCACCATCATCAATACAAGCACTTGAGACCGTTTTTCTTTGGAAACAATTCAAACTTGTACGAGTTCATATCTCGTAGATTTTAAGCTGTAATTAGTGCCAAAGGCGGTCTTACCCCATATTAAAATAAATTTGGTTGAGATTTTAAGGTGTCTCCATTAATTTATCCAATCCCTGCATATATATATATATATATATATATATATACATATAAACGTACGCGCGCACACACGCACACACGCATGATGCATTTGTGAAAGACTGAACGTGCGTATGCCCACTTTTAATTTTTTTGTGTATGTAGCTCTTGTATTTACCCTGCTTTCACTAAAATGCTACATACATGTGTTATCCTAATTTAGCCCTCTTCCTGCTCCTCACTGAATATTTCACCACTTCAAGTCAGTCTCTTACCCTCACTCCGTTTTGCTATCACTAATTTTTTCTCTAAATCTCGCTATCTGTCAAAATCTGTAGATGCGCGTTGAAGTTAGGAACATGACCGCAAGTTTTTATAAATTATATTTCATTCGGTAATGTCAACGAAAGAAGTGATTACCATATAGTCATATTTTCATTTAGTTAACAATAATAAGATTTACTCTAATTATATTGATTCCATTATTACTGCAGAGCTTCTAGAAAGAAGTGTTAAGCCAAAAGATTCATAGTTACTCCTGTGAATTCAACAAGAATAATTCACCTTGCGTAGAAGAGAACGAATGCCCGAGATGGTTTCCAAGATTTTTTGTCATGATCACAAAGAGCGATCATGGCTATCCCTCCTACAGAAGAAGAGCGCCAGCAGATGAAGAGCACCAGGAGATTGGTGGAAGATTATGAACTTAGCATGGGATAGGTATTTCCTTATTTCTTACTCCGAACATAGCAATTTAATACACATATCGATTTTAATTGCTCTGCTTCAATCCAATAAAGTTAATCAAATATTTCTGTAAATAAGACATCAAAGGATCTGTCGTTGCAATATCTGTTGTGACGAAGCACGACGGCTGCAGTAATGTTAGCGAATTCCGGCTCAGACATTAGCTGAAAAAGATCCCAATAATGCAGCTGCGCAATTTCGATCAACTGTGCAATGGTGCATGACAAATTGTGATGAATTTTATGCCACATGTCACCACGACTTGTAATTTTAATGAGTTTGCCAATTAAGAAGATACAATTATATTCAGAATTCCTTTCTCAAAAAGATGTATCTTTTCGATTTAGGAGGAGATTTCACTTTGGAGAACAACTAAGAATTGTCATATAAATCAATAATACCCACAGAGAAATATGAACAGTTTGTGATCTATTGCCTCTTAAGGAATACTTCTTTGCAGATGTCCATTTAATGGGCGTCCAAAGTATGTGAGCTTCCAAGATTTATATTATCCCCGTGAATTGCCAAAAGTTTGATATATTATATATATACAAATATGAAGATAACTATGAGTTTCAAAAGTGTAAAACATATTCGTATAACAGAATGTCAGATTTCATTTAAGAAACAAACCACTATATAGCATATATTGTATACTTTCTTACTTTTGTGCTTGTGACAGTTGAACATACACGGATGTGAGTAATGGCTGATGCAATAATTACAATGTAACAAGAACACTGATTGAAGGAAATATTAGTTCATTTAGGGCGTTTTGTGTCTGTCAAGCAGAGTGGCGCAGCGGAAGCGTGCTGGGCCCATAACCCAGAGGTCCGTAGATCGAGACTACGCTCTGCTATAAAATTTATTTTATTGCATTATTTGTAATTTTACATACATTTCGCTTTTGATGGGATACCTACTTGATGGGTTTAACCGATCAGATTGATATCAGTAGTTCGCTCTTTTCGTCTAAGCTCAGGTACATATCGTATCAACTCATTTTCTTTTTTTTTGCCATACACACACACTCACATACATATGTCTGTGTGAGTGTGTGTATGCGTGTTTCTATGTATGTAAATGTCTGTGTGTGAGTGTATGTTTGTGTGTGCGTGTGTTTGTCTCTGTGCTTGCGTGTGTAAGCACAGTCGTGACAGTGTGATAAGAAACGTGCTTCCGAACGACATGGTTCTGGATTCAATCCCACTGCGTAGAATCTTGGACAAGTGTCTACTAAGTTAGCCGCGGGACCACCAAATCCTTGTGAGTGGATCTGGTTTATGGTATGTGAAAGAAAACCATTGTTTTTCTCCTTATTCTTTCTGTTGAAGAGCGTAGCTCGAAACGTTAAAGACTTTCTCTATTCCCGAGCGTTAAACTAATACATCCTTGTGTTGTTTACACCACCTGTCCTCGTCTGTTGTAGTTTTTTCGTAAATTCTCCCATATATATATATATATATATATATATATATATATATATATATAGAGAGAGAGAGAGAGAGATAGATAGATAGACAGATAGATATAGATAAACGTGTGAGTATATTTTTGTCTGTGCTAGTCCAACACCACTGCTTGAAAACCAGTGTAGTATTACCGTGGACTAACAGTTGGCAAAAAAATAAATAAAATAAATAAAATAAGCTGATACAATATGTACCAGTGTTTAGACAGAAAGAGAAATACTTATATATGTCTCAACATAAAATTGATGCTGAAAGTCAAGCGCATAGTGCATTAGAGAGTAAAATGCTACATAAATTTCTTTTTTGACATCGAAAGATTTCCTGGGGTAGTGTAGAATAATAAGGATATTTCTCCATTGAAGATATTTCTCATGCATCTGCAGCTATTTTTCTGTTTGGGCGACGCAAGGTACTCTCATAATCTCACACACACGCGCGCGAACACACACACTGACGCGCGCGCACAAATCTATCTATATGCATATGAGTATATATAATATACATCTATTTATGTATGTAGTATGTATATTATATATATACATACATGTAAGTAAGAAGCTTGCTTCCCAACGACATGGTTTCAAGTACAATCTCACTTCGTGGTATCTTGAGCAATTGTCTTCTACTATAGCCTCGGGCCGACCAAAGCCTTGTTAGTGGATTTGGTAGATGGAAAGTGAAACAAGCCCGTCGTATATATATATATATATATATATATATATATATATATATATATATATGCGTGTGCATATGTTTGTTTGTGCTTGTGTTTTTCTCCCCACGTTCGCTTGACAACCGATACTGGTTTGTTTACGTCCCCGTAAATTAGCGGTTCATCAAATAGTTGACATTTATTAGAGATGACGCATCGGTTGTTACTCTTCGATTATTATAGTAAAAGACAGTAGCTTTCTTAAGCTGAATACACATCGCTGATTGATTGAAATTACCTAAATACAACAGCTTTAACACTAAATAACTTCTAAAATACGAAATTTTGTCAAAAGTGTGGAAAGTAAACCGTGTTCAGCGTGAGGAATTACACCAGCATACGAAGTTTCAAACAGTATAGTTAAAAAAAATATAAAAAAATCCGTCAGTGAAGCTGAAGAGATTGTACATAACATGCTTTAAAGAAGCAGTTACGCTAAATTCCAACTTCAACGAATTTCTTGAGAAAAAATTTTCTGGAATATTCCTAGCAGAAAGCCAATAGTCAGTATCGGAATATTCGCATAACAGAATGGCAGATTTCATTTAAGAAACAAACCACTGTATAGCATATATTGTATAATTTCTTACTTTTGTGCTTGTGACAGTTCAAGCAGAGTGGCGCAGCGGTAGCGTGCTGGGCCCATAACCCAGAGGTCCGTAGATCGAAACTACGCTCTGCTAGAAACTTTATTTTATTGCATTATATGTAATTTAACATACGTTTCGTCTTTGACGGGGCACCTACTTGATGGGTTTAACCGATCAGATTGATATCAGTAGTTCGCTGTTTGTCTAAACTCTGGTACGTGTCGTATCAGCTAATTTTTTTGGCAAATGTTAGTCCACGGTAACGTTACACCGGTTGTCAAGTAGTGGAGGTGGACTAGCACAGACACAAATATACTCACACAAATATATATTTATATATATACACACACACACAATGGTTTTTATTCAGTTACCATAAACCAGATCTACTCACAACGATTTGGTCTTCCCGCGGCTAACGTAGCTGACACTTGTACAAGATTCTACGCAGTGGGATTGAATCCAGAACCATGTGGGTGGGAAGCACGTTTCTTATTTCTGTATTGCCCACAAGGGGCTACACACAGAGGGGACAAACAAGGACAGACAAAGGGATTAAATTGATTAGATCGACCCCAGTGCGTAACTGGTACTTAATTTATAGACCCCGAAAGGATTAAAGGCAAAGTCGACCTCGGCGGAATTTGAACTCAGAACGTAACGGCAGACGAAATACCGCTAAGCATTTCGCCCGGCGTGCTAGCGTTTCTGCCAGCTCACCGTCTTCTTTAAAAGAAGAAATATTAATATCAATCTGATCGACTAAACCCATCAAGTAGGTGCCTCGTCAAAGACGAAATGTATGTAAAATTACAAATAATGCAATAAAATGAATTTTCTAGCAGAGCGTAGTTTCGATCTACGGACCTCTGGGTTATGGGCCCAGCACGCTTCCACTGCGCCACTCTGCTTGACAAACGATTGATGCCTTAAATAAACTAATATTTCCTTCAATCAGTGTGTTACTTTTACATTGTAATTATTGCATCAGCCATTACTCATATCTGTGTATGTTGAACTGTCACAAGCACAAAAGTGAGAAAGTATACAATATATGCTATACAGTGGTTTGTTTCTTAAATGAAATCTGACATTCTGTTATACGAATACTCCGATATTGACTATTGGCTTTCTGCTAAGAATATTCCAGAAACTTTTTTCTCATGAAATCCTTCAACTGCGCAACTCTACTTAACTCTCGGTGTACTTCAATACGCACTTTATTATTTCTTTCAGTGACTTTTCTAAGTAAAATTTCTACTATTGCATCATTCATTATATATCAGTTTTATCTCTGTGTTTTGGGCTTGTGAAATTTATGAGTATATTTCTCATGCATCTCTGTTTGGGCGACGCAAAGTACTCTCATAATTTCACACACACGCGCGCGCGAACAACACTCGCGCGCGCACACACACCTATATATATGCATATGAGTATATATAATATACATCTATTTATGTATTAGTATCCATATACATATATACATACATGTAAGTAAGAAGCTTGCTTCCCAGCGACATGGTTTCAGGTACCATCTCACTTCGTGGTACTTTGAGCAAGTATCTTCTATTATAGCCTCGGGCCGACCAAAGCCTTGCAAGTAGATTTGGTAGATGGAAAGGGAAACAAGCCCGTCGTGTATATATATATATATATATATATATATATATATATATATATATATGTATTTGTGCGTGTGTATATGTTTGTTTGTGTCTTTGTTTTTCTCCCCACCATCGCTTGACAACTGATGCTGGTGTGTTTACGTCCCCGTAACTTCGCGGTTCATCAAATAGTTGACATTTATTAGAGATGACCCAGGAGTTGTTGCACTTCGATAACTATAATAAACGGCAGTAGCTTTCTTCAGCTGAATAAACGTCGTTGATTGATTAAAATTACCTAAATACGACAGCTTTAACACGAAATAACTTCTAAAATACGAAATTTTGTCAAAAATCTTGAAAGTAAACCATGTTCAGCGTGAGAAATTACACCAGTATACGAAGTTTCAAACTGTATAGTTAGAAAAAAAAATATGTGAGCGAAGCTGAAGAGATTCTACATAGCATGCCTTAAAGAAGCAGTTATGCTAAACACCAACTTCAACGAATTTCTTGAGAAAACGTTTTCTGGAATATTCCTAGCAGAAAGCCAAAAGTTAATATCGGAATATTCGCATAATAGAATGTCAGATTTCATGTAAGAAACAAACCACTGTATAGCATATATTGTATACTTTCTTACTTTTGTGCTTGTGACAGTTCAACATACACGGATATGAGTAATGGCTGATGCAATAATTACAATTTAAAAGTAACACACTGATTGAAGGAAATATTAGTTTATTTAAGGCATCAGCAATACGTCAAGCAGAGTGGCGCAGCGGAAGCGTGCTGGGCCCATAACCCAGAGGTCCGTAGATCGAAACTACGCTCTGCTAGAAAGTTTATTTTATTGCATTATTTGTAATTTTACATACATTTCGCCTTTGACGGGGCACCTACTTGATGGGTTTAGTCGATCAGATTGATATTAGTATTTCTCTTTTTGTCTAAACTCTGGTACATATTGTATCAGTTCATTTTCATTATTTTTTTTTGCCAAATGTTAGTCCGCGGCAATGTTACACCGGTTGTCAAGCAGTGGTTGTCGACTGGCACAAACACAAATATACTCATACAAATATATATATATATATATATATATATATATATATATATATATATATATATATATATATATACAAAGGTTTATCTTTCGGTTACCAGAAACCATATCCACTCACAAGGATTTGGTCGTCCCGAGGCTAACGTAGAAGACACTTGTCCAAGATTCTACGCAGTGGGATTGAATCCAGAACCATGTCGTTGGGAAGCACGTTTCGTATCACACTGTCACGACTGTGTTTACACACGCAATCACACACAGACACAAACACACACAAACATACGCTCACACTCACACATACATACACTCACATACATATGTCTGTATGAGTGTGTGTATGTGTGTTTCTATGTATATGCAACGATCCACACAGTTGACTTCTACTAAATTTACTCAGAATGCACGGGTCGATACCAGTAAACAAACAATTTAGCTCGGTGACATTCGTTGTTTATCTTCCTTCTGGTGTATTTGTGATATAAATATCACAAAAGAGATATAAATATTGTCTAATCTAATGTCTGATGCAATAATGACAATCTAACATAGTACGTTCATTAAAAGGAATAATAGATTATATTAGACTCTCTCTTAACTAAGTAGCAGAGTGGCGCAGCGGAAGCGTGCTGGGCCCATAACCCAGAGGTCCGTAGATCGAAACTACGCTCTGCTAATATTTTCTTTTTTTTTTGTTTTCCTTTTCTTGTATTATTCTTTTATTTGAGCACCGTCCGTCCTGGCTCACCGGCTTCGCGTGTAAAAGATAGCCCAAAAAAACTTGTATTTATTATTTCAGTTCAATTCTTTTTCACGAACCGCTCGGCTACGGCGACATGAACGAGCAATCACCGGTTGTCAAGCATATTTTATTCTATTTTATTTTTTATTTATGCACCCTTTTAAAGCCTAACCAAGCTCATGTGTCCGGTTTCCCGGTTTCTATGGCGTATGTGTTCACCCCAGCTGGACGGGACGCCTGTCCATCGCAGCGTTACTCAAGAAACAGGAAGAAAGAGTGAGAGAAAGTGAGATCGAAAGAGTAAAACAGGGGTTTTACATTCACTGACAGAGTTATCCGCAAACTAACCAGGTTGTGTGGGGATTGGTAGTTATATTAGATGTTTGCAATTTATATTGATAATATAATACTTTATCATTTCGCGTTAAGCTTTATTGGTGGTGGTCCTCTGTTTCCCGACGGTGAAGATTTAGCTGCTCTATTTACTGAGTCACCTGCATAGGTAATCCTTTTGCCTGTCCTTTGTAGTGCCTGTGATACATAAAACATATTTCTCTGGCGTCTATGCATTATATACGACACACATTCCCAATTTCTTTGAAGCACCAGGGCAAGTTGGGACTTATAATGTGATAGTTTTATATAACTCAGAATGTATGAAACAAGGGTCAACAAGGGTCTGAAATCAGCATGGATGTTCAAGACAAAATAATGAAAATGCTTTGGACAGGTAAAGGGTAAACGTGCAAGCAATTGAAAATTCCGCAGATTGAGTGTACATAACCTAATTTTGAGACAGAACCACCGTGTCACATATTGCACTCTATCCAACTTTCTAACTGTAAACAAATTACTAACGGAACATTTGTAATGTTTATGACTCATAGTTAGCTTTTGTTTGTTGTTTGCGAGATTCTTGATGTGAACTGAATTGACACATATTCTGTTGTATATCGGAACAGTCATTATGCCAATGATAAACACACGTGTTCTATTTATTTCACTTGTTTATTTGTCAATTGGTCAGCCATTTCAGAAACTAGCAAAGCGATTGTTTGATCAATAGTTTGGGTAATCAATCAATCAGCTAGATTTGCATACGACTTTTCGTCGCCTGATCCACCCAAAAATAAAATTATGATTAATATCTTAATCAAATATATCAAAATGAATGTAACAAACATTTTATTGAAATTGAAACGATTGTACACCTGTCCAAATATATCTTTGCATGCGCCTAAACAGATGCATAAACACTAAGATACGCACCACGCACAGACACACACACGCAGAAGGAGAAGAAAAGAAAGAGAGCGAGAGAAAACCGGAGACAGTGAAAGAGAGACAAAGAAGGAGAGTCATTCGCAAACTAAATACCAAAGTAGAACAACGTTAACCCTGGCCGGAAGAAGATGTAAGGAAACCATTACAAGGTAATTCGACCTGTTACTTTAGGAGCGGATATGAATCTTAATTCGTAATTGATATTAGTCATAAATGACGTTAATTGGAATGCACGGTTACTTAAACTGATTGAAACAAGCTAACCACAGATTTGGCATCATTCGAAAAGGGTTCGTGGGGCACCTACGCGAATTTAGATGTAGTATTTATAGAATGTGCTTCCCCTCTGTGTATATTAAATAGGTTTGGTTGGATTATTATATATGATAATTTTCTAAGCGAGTGTAGCGTTCAAAGTGAAAACATCTCAAGAATCTAGAACAGTGGTTCTCGAACATTTTTATTGTTTATGAACCCATTCGATTATTACTTCATGGTGGACCGCCAAAACCATTCGATATTTAAAAACTAGTTTTATAGGTACTTCTTTCACGATTCTTATTTTGTTTTTCTCACATTGACTTGTGTAGGCTGAATTATGTAAAACATTAGAGAAAAATAATCAACTTTCTCCTGCAATACCTACCAATACATACATCTAAAGCAAACTTTTCTCAGGGGCCCTTAAAATATTATGGTGGATCCCCAATTTGTTACATAGATTCCCAAAAATCTTACGTGGACCCCAGGGCCAATATGCACCTCAGTTGAGAACCTCTAATCTAGAGTTCTCATTAATTGTCATGACATTAGGGAAAATACAGTTTGATTGTCTGAAAAAAAAGAAAAAGGACCAGCTATTTGCACGCATTGCTGTTTAAATAGTTGTCACCAGCACAGAAACTGTCCTACGTTACGTCAGCAAACCAAACACTTAGGAGAAAGAATAAAATACATTTATGACCGAGGTTAATTATATAATTTAGATGGCCAGTGATGTGTATTTACACAACAAAGGTGAATAAGCTTGTATTAAATAATATACAAGATATATTCTTCATTTATTCAAATCACTTCCACTGACGAAGCAGTTGGTTTCAGGCTTAACTAAAAAGGAAACTCAACTGTGGGTGATCTGTGAATGTCTATATATTATTTCTAGCTTATTATTTTGATTGGGAAAGAACCTTTCTCAGAGAGGTTGCGGAAGGAAGTTCTCTCTAAGGATCGGAATACTAACCGTGAAGACTCACTCTGTTTTACCACACAATGATAGGACAGAAAAAAGTGTGCACAATCTTAGATTCGCCAGAGCGAGGCTTTTAGGATGTAAATACTTTTCATTTCTTTTAATTTGCGATGTGATATCCACTACATACACACACATATGTATATAGATATAAACACATATATATATATGCATGTATGTATGTATGTATGTATATATGTGTGTGTGTGTGTGTTTATATATATATACATATACACATATGGTCATATATGTATTATATACATGTATATAATGTATATATACATATGTATATATATATATATATATATATATATATATATATATATATATATATATATATATATATATATATATATACCCACACACACACACATATAAGTATATATGTATCTCTGTGTGGGTGTATCGAATTTTACGTCACTCTAGGCAAGGAGATATACAAACGGTTGTATCATCTAATATGTTCAATTATATTTGAAGTTTTAGATCCAGAAAATATATCTTAAGGAAAGCCACCTTTAATTATCCCAGTGGCTATGAAATTTCCTAATTTTATAGAGGAAAAGTGTATAATGATAATGCAGAATGTCGAGAGTTAACTTTGGATGTGAGTGAAATTTCTGAACCAGTTAGATAATAGAATAATATTTCTGAAAGAAAAAGTGAAAAAGTGGAAATCGTTCCCGGCTAAATAAAGAAACTGTAAATGCCTTATTACATTAATAAAGAAAATGCTATCAAATTCATGACATTCAAAATATCAATCCTGTGAAAAGTCGTGCAAAAATATTAAAGAAACTAACTTCCATACATATGAAGAAAAATGTTTTTGAATATCATAAGGGTAGTTAGGCTAGGTTACATATGATTTTTTTTCTTAATTTAATTTGACAACTATCAAAAACGTTTTGTAAATTTCCGAAAATTATTTCCTAAAATCCAAGAAATCTTCCGGCAAATCTGCATATCACAGTGTACGGAGTACAAAGAAGACTGAGATTAAAAATAAGCCGAGCAAGAAAAATTTTAAGAGAATTATCAAGAACCCATTATGGATCGGAACGTCGTTTCCCATGGAACAAAATAAATGGCATCTCCCAATTTTTTCTCATTTTATTATTTCGGAAATTAGGATTGGGCGTGCGAATACACACCCAACTTTTCACAAACTCATATTGCTCAATGCAATTATTTTAGTTATATGTGGGACCAGGAATTTAGGAATAAACACACTGGCTCTTTAGTTTAATGGCATAGTTAGAAGATTAATGTTCGACACTTCATAGCATCCATAGCATCAAGAGCATGTAGAGCTGGTTGCAAGAACAGGCGAAGTTATACTCAGAACAGAGAATTACTGAACGTTTTGGACCTTATAATAGAAAAGACTGACGTTTAAAAGGAGAATTTAAGCAACTCGTTAGTGGTGAAAATGTTGTTCGTACGTTTCTTTGAAGAGAGGCGCGACAGTTACTCTGTTTAACTAAGGTCCATGATTTTAGAAATGAGATGGTAGAAGTTGTTTGCTAGGTTATATTTGCAGCAGTGGTCCATGATTAGCTCCTCTGATTTTATCCGAGGCATAAGTGTAGTTTTTCAAAGACACTTTTCTGAATGTTTTGAATAATCGTTGGAATTTAGTCTATTTATATTAAGGATTAAGTCAATTTATATTAAGACAGGTGAAGTACTTCGAAAATCAGGTAATGACTGCTATGATACATGAAACATGTCTTTCTTACAAGATTTATTTACTTAAGAAACTTCTTCGTAACAGTCTTGTCAGATGATTATAGTAACTCGGTACACTCTGGTAGGATTTCATGTTGTAAGAAGCGACGCATGGTAACATCACTGAAAAGGAACATACTCCAGGGCAAAATCATTGACAATTTAACACCGATAAATCTGTTTATCTCTGCTGAATGTAGCGATCAACATTTTGGCTAAAGAGCTGGTGAAAGGGTTCGAGCTGTCTTCCTGAATATGGTCAGTACCGCATATACATGGGCAATATCTGGCATAGTTATTCAGAACAACGCGCAGCTTATAAATCTTAGTTTAAAACGGTCGCTAATAAGTTTACGTTGTTTGAAACCTCTTTTCATTAGACAGAATCAGTACGTTATTAGGAGGTTAAGCTCAATGTTTTCCTATCGGACATAGCAATTTCGAAACCCTTGCTCGGTTTGTGAAAAGTGGTTTCTCTTATCACTGCTCGTAAATGTTTCAGCTCAAGATTATTGTTGTAAAAATTAGAGGCATTCATTAGCAACTCGTTCGAATTGTGACATGGTAGAGAGAAAATAGACGCGTATGACGTTGGCATTACATCTGGAATGTTGTCAGGGGCTAACAGTCCTCTACTACTCGGGCGAAACAGTCAATGAAATATCAAACCTTGCATTTTATAGAGGTTTACTAGTGGTATGAATGGCAATATTTTGAGCAAATATATCGGAAGAAAGAGTCGAAAATCAAGATACTGAAAGTCTATTGTGGACTACCTATATCTTGGGAACTAACTTTCAAGTCTGGTTATGTAGATGAAGTGCATTTTTGATTGGGGGATAACATTTAAAGTAACAATAGTGTCCTTCAATGAGTCTGTTCGAGATCAGGGAGGGCGATGAAACCATTCGTTACAAACAGGTATGAATACATTGCTGAGTTGTTGAACAGCTGTTGTCTCCTGCAACACGGATGTGGTTATTAACCAATTCCAACGTAAACACTGTTGTATTTACGTAAACGTAAAACTTCGACTACCTATCGCAGTTTTCCACTGTTTATAAGGTTGCAGTCCACTCAGCTGAGCAAAAATGAGTAGTACCTGTATTACAAAGAGTCAGCTTTGTCACACTCTGTGTTACACTGAATCTTCCTGAGAACTATGTTAAGGATACACGTGTCTCTAGAGTGCACAGCCATATACACGTTAATTTCACGAGCAGGCTGTTCCGTCGATCGGATCCACTGAAACCCTCGTCGAAGTAACCGACGGAGTGCTACAACGAATAGGTTGCAGCCAACGAAGGAATTTTGAGGACAAAACCGAAAGCGGGTGTTTTATTCTGTTTACTTTAGCTCTCATCAACTGTTTCAAGTAACAACAGAAGTGAAAAAGCAATCTGTATGATTTAAACCTCTCTGAACGTGTCTCTCTGAATGGTGGGCAGAATTACGCAATGGGCAGTTTAGGATATACTTAGCATCCTCTTATTCACATCATATTGTTGTATGCTTATTGCAGCCATTTAACTTGATTGACTATCGTTTATTTTTTATTTTTCTATCTATGTCATGCATACTTAATCTAAATGTCCCGCTTTTTATTAATTTGTCCTCGAAATATTTCCAGTTGCATTCTCACTGTGATAAAATGCACAAGCTATTTCTGCTCCTGTGGTGGGTTAGAAAAATCATTAGCTCATCGGACAAAATCATTGCGGTATTTACTGTTCCTTATGTTGTGAATTCAAACCACACCAGTATTTTGCGAAATAAATACCAATCACTGCTGAGATCCAGGAAATCAACTAAACTCCGCAGGACATTTTTTCTGACCTTCGTCAATGTTATAAATCGTCATTATTACCATTAACAAGGTGGTGAGCTGGCAGAGTCGTTAGGGTGTCAAACAAAATGTTTTACGACAATTGTTCCGTCACTTTACGTTCTGAATTTAAATTCCACCAATGTCAACCTTGTCTTTCAACATTTCGTGTTCGATAAAACAAAGTACCACTTTAGCACTTGGGACGATGTAATCAGCTTCCCTCTTCCATCATAGTTGGTGGTCTGGTGCTAAAATTAGAAAGAATTATATCATTCTACGTGTTCCTGCGATCTGTCGGTTTCGTCCGTTTTACACCAAGGGAAGTAATAAGTCGGATGGAGAAAGGCATATGTAGCAAGGGCAAGGGGAGAAGGGGAGATAAAGAAAGACTGGAAAATAGTGGAATCAGTGAAAAATATAGGAAGAGAAAACACGAGAGAGAGAGAGAGAGAGAGATAGAGAGAGATAGAGAGAGAGAGAGAGAGAGAGAGAGAGTGTGTGTGTGTGTGTGTTCATATTATTCTGCATTTTTGTATTCAAATCGCTGGCACAATCAAAATGTTTAACGTAATGAAACAATGTCATGTAGATCTATAAATTTATGCATTAAAATAGTTGAATTATTAATTATCTATAATCAAATTAAAGTGAATGAGCCTTAGCAAATAGCTATGTATGTCACACTTATATTTTTTACATGTTCCGGATCAAACATTGTAGCCATGCTGGCGCATCAACATTGTTCTTTTAATTCTTAATATTTGGCTTAAATGCTTATCAGTATCGCTAAGAAGGAGAGTAGATAGATAGATAGATAGATAGATAGATAGATAGATAGATAGATAGATAGATAGATAGATATTTAAGTGAGTCTGCCGATAGAGAGATATATTAATATATGTGCAGATAAATACGGAGCCGAAAGTAGACGAAGAGATATGAAAAAATGAAAATAAGCCCAATTGTTAAATAACTTGAACAGAACCTTGGTGGTAATTCAACAGCGAAAAGTGTAGTTTAGATAGATAGATATATAGATAGATAAATAGATAGATAGATAGATAGATACAATGATTGATAAATAGATAGATATATTTTGTCTTTTCAGTTCATCTTTATTGCCCTAAACTATAAACTACATCATATTTGTTAAAAAATAAAAGAAATTAAAAATGCTATTCCCTCCATTTCAATTATATCTAAAATTGCAGTTTTCATTAACTGGTAGGATTTCAAAAGAACTTTGTGAAATTACTTGCTTGACTTCAATATATTAGCATAATGCTTTCTGAAGATGATGAATTACACCATGGACTTTCATCCGGTGCTAGGTATCGTTATTATTAGTAAGGTGGTGAGCTAAACGAATCGTTAACATGAAAAAAATAGTAGCCGTATTTTTTAAAATTTTTACGTTAAAACTTCAAATTCCACGGAGATCTACTGTGTCTTTCATTCTTTCGGGATCGATAAAATAAGTATCATTTGAGCACTGGGGTACATACAATTGACTAGCTCCACAACCACCACCACCAAATTTCAGGCAAAGGTCTTACGGTAGGAAGTATCATTATTATTAGCAGTAAGGAGGTGATCTGGCCGAATCGTTATCACACTAAGCAAAATGCCTAGCGACAACTCGTACGTTTTTACGTTCCGAGTTCAACCTCTGCCGAGACCAACTTTGCCTTTCATCCTTTCAGCGTCGATAAAATAATTACCAATTGAACACTAGCACCGTTCTAATCGACTGAAATTCTCCCCCGAAATTGCTGGCCTTGCATCAAAATGTGAAACCATTATTATTATTATTATTATCATTATTATTATTATTATTATTATTATTAGTAGTAGTAGTAAAATTTGTAGTAGTTGCACTGTATTGTTTTATTAGCATTTAAAGACGGCCCTAACAAAAGAAAAGAAAAACAAAAGCAAAAAAGGACTGTGAGATTTAGTTACGTCCGTTTATATTCTAAGTTCAAATCTGGATAGGGAAAACCTGTCCATTTATCGTATCGGCCTATATAATATAAAAACTGGTCAATACCGATGGAATATTTAATCGACTTCTCATTCACCCGTCACTCAGATGTGGTGGCGCAGTACCAAATATACTGATCCGGTGCCAAATTTTGATACTATTATTATTATATACAATTTGTAAAACTGCTGTTCTCGAGTTTTCATTTTATACCGAATATGAATATGTGTGAGTATGTATGTGTGCTTGCGTGAAAGCTTATGGATGAATGAAAGAACAGCTATTAGTATTTGTCTTGGAAGTCTCCAGAATATATTCAATGAGCGCCGGAGACAGTCTTATAAACTGGCCAAATTCCCAATCACCAACGGTCTATACCATTTTCGATTTTTTTTTTTATATAAGGAAATAAATCGGTTTGAAAAAAAAAACAAAAAAAAATACTTAGATATGAAACAACTACAAGACACATCAAGCATTAATAACATCAAACAAATAAAAATATCAAAAAAGAACTTCATAAAACAACAACAAAAGAACACCAACAAACAACACACATCCACACACATATATATATAATTTTGTTCTAGTTTCAGCCAAACATGGACACACACACATTATATATATATACATATACATATATATATATATATATATATATATATATATATATATATATATGTATGTATGTATGTATGTATGTATGTATGTATGTATGTATGTAAGTATACATATATATATATACATACATGCATACATACATACATACTTTCATGTACATGCATATGTGTGTGTGTGTTAACTTTCGCCTTCCAAAATAACCATTCTAAACGTATTTATATTTATCACTTGCTTGCTGTCCAATTATTGCAACTTGAATTCTGACAACATTCTGTGATATGTGACGTGATTCATTCCGCCAACCATCTTTTTGTGTTCCTTCTTTCTCCCCCCCCCCATCTCTCTCTTTCTTTCCCTACTATTTTTCTTCTCTTCTTTTTATATCCTTCTTTCTTTTATTCCCTCTTTGTTGATATATCACTTTCTTAATTTTTCATTTTTATATGTATGTAAATAATATTTTTATTTTATTTCATTTTATTGCAGATATTTACTGTTTCTAATCTTGTTTATTTATATTCTGTTTATTTTGTTGCCGAGTAGTCAGACCTCTCCTTAAAAAATGGTTTACGATCAGTGTGTCTTCGTTCGTATTACACTGGGTGTGCTTATCTTTGTTTATGTCTGAACGTAGCTATGTATCAGTGTGTGCGCTTGCGTGTATATTTGCCTTTCCCGCTGTTACTGTGCTTTAGGGTCTCGTTCCATGCGTGTGATTGTATTTGAATGCAGATATGTTTGTCTACGTGCCTAATTTTATTTTGGTGTATTTGTGCAGTTATGATTGAGCGGGATGTATGGCTGTTTCAATATGTGTATGCGTGTATACATGTATTACTTGTTCCTACACTTGTTATTATTATTATTATTATTATTATTTTTTTTCTTTTCATTTCAAAATATATCTCGATTATATATGCGTGTTCTTGCCTCTTAGTTGATACAGACACATACATATATACACACTTTGTGAGTGTATACATGACGAAGTATGTAACCACCGATATGAATATATTATGCGTATATATATATATGTATAAAGAAACACGTATATATATTTCTATACCTATACTCATATATTTATGGATACGTTTTCGATTAAGCTATGAATCTACCTCTCTGTGTATGTATGTTTGTGTGTCCCTGTGTCTGTATGCGTGTTTAAGCTTGTGTGTGTATTTTTATCAGTTACTTTATTTTTACCCATGAAAAGTACACATTTAACATGTTTTTATTCCTCTGCTGTATACACACACGCACGCACACAAATACACACACACACAACGCACACGCACACACGGCGCACACGCGCACACATCGACGCAGGCCTTTTGAATATCAATGCTCGTGTATGATTGTTTTAAGGTTGACATTATTAGCAATCTATAAATTTTACTAGTTTACAATGAACGAATTTCTAAATATTATATATATATATATGTATATACATATGTATATATATATATATATATATATATATATATATATATATATATATATATATATATATATATATATATATATATATATATATATATATATATATGTATATATATATATATGTAAGTGTATATATACTTACACACACACATACACACACAAACACACACACATGTATGGATGTTTGTATGTATGTTTGCTGTCTTAAAATAATCATTAGACTGGAAAGAGTACAAAAATTTGTCAACGGCAACAATGTTATGCTAATGTAATTTTCAGTCAAATAGGTAACTTTCAAAAGAATAAAATAGTCACGGGTTACAAAGCTATCTATGTATCTATCAATCTATCTATCTATCTATCTATCTATCTATCTATCTATCTATCTATTTATCTATCTATTTATCTATCTATCTATCTATCGATTTGTTTGTTTGTTTGTCTCATATTGTCTCAAGGGCACGAAGAGAGGATGCAAAGAAAGGAGTTAATAATTGCACACACATCTTGCAGTAAACGAAACAGGATCATATGTATATATATATATATATATATATATATAAAGAGAGAGAGAGAGAGAGAGAGAGAGAGAGAGAGAGAGAGAGAGAGAGAGAGAGAGAGTGAGAGAGAGAGAAATATGGTCGACCAGCCAATGTTCACCATTCGCCTCCAAAATCACGTTTCGCAACTCTTCTCAAAGTGTCGACTTTCTTGATGGTCCATGTTTCTGAGCCATAGAGAGCTACACTTCATATTAGGGTTTTTACCACCATCCTCTTCAGGTCTTATTTTGATTTCCCTCTCACTTCTCCCATCTTCTGTTATTAGGCTTCCAAGGTATTTAAATCGTTGAATATGCTCTAGTTGATTTCTGTTAATGTTGATTTGCAGATTCTCTTCTCTTCTAATTGACATTACTCTAGTGTTCTCTTCTATCCTCATCTTCTATCCCTCACGTACTACAATAAGACCTGTTATGATGGCCTGTCATGATGTGTACACACACGCCCCCCCCCACACACACATGGGTTGTCTCACAACAGACGATGCCGATGTTTAACTCCGTGTGGACACCTCCTCCAGCTGGTTACTCAATGCGCTGAACACTCATATGTCGCAAGCGATGAGAGAACTCTCCACTTTCCAGCTATTGAGACCATTAGACCACGCGGTTTCGACGTTATCCTGGTTGATCCTTACTCGCCTGCTGGACATGCTTGCAATATATAGAAAATAAATGACACACCAGTCACTGATTTTGCAACAATCAAATTAGCAAATATATATAACTATTCTTTGGCGAATTTAAATATAGTTTAACGTGCAATGTGTAAATGCCGATGCAAATTGCCAGGGTTAAGTGCACTTAATGCGTTTTCATACAAGTTATAGTTGATATTTCACAAGTTATAGTTGACTAGCTGTTTTTCCCGGTTTCACTCGGGCAGTGTGGTGGATTTGGTTAAAGGCTCTTTCCTATGTATATTTTGAATAATAAAAAGAACTAAAAATAAAAAAAAACAAAAATTCCAAAAACAAAAAAAAAAGTAAGAACAACCCCAAAACAATACGATGCTAAGGATTTTGCGGGTCAATACTGTAAAACTAACTTCACGTGTGTACCCATAGCCCCATGTAGTCACGGAACCTTATTTGTGGTATAACCTCGCCTTAAAAGAAAAATATATGGTAGTGCGGTTGTTGTATTGGCGACACAAGAATGTTAATCGAAACTGTTCAAGATCAATCATAGGTTGGACGTTCATGTACACTGATTAGAATTGTGAATTTCAATTATTGAAAACGCGTTCCCAGATGGATACAATTGTGCAGAGTCCGTTTGGCTCAATATGGAAAAGCTGTCTGAATGTCGACGTTTGAAGACATTTGTAACTGAAGTTTAAAAAAACATAGTAATTAGAAAGAGCGTAAGCTATAGCTTTTTTTTTAATGCACAAAACATTGAAATTATTTTTTTTCTGTGCCTCTGATTAAAATTTTCGAAAAACAAACCCAACCACATTACTTGTAAAAAAATAATCTTTATTGTGCTGGTTTTTCGTAAAATTTCGCGCATGGGAAATGCAACAAAATCGCCCCTCTCCACTTTGAATGGGATATTCTTATCTTAAAAAGTAATAATCGATTATCTCAGTAACCATGGGAGTTGGAGGGCAATAAAAATCTCCTGAACATGAGCGGACCATGCTGCCGCTCTGTGCTGAATTTCATGCGATTCCACTGCACCGTTCTCGAGTGAATCTGCCTACACTCAATCAATCAATCAATCAAGCAAGCAATCAAGAACACTACATTTTATAGTATAGATAATGTTAGCGTGTATCTTTCTTTTTTGCCTCTTTTTTGTCTCCTACAGATTTTATTTTAAATGCTCACCCAGTTTCCTTCCCATTGTCATCAATTTTCCCTGTCTTGAGTTTCCAAATTTAGGCTCCACACTAACCCTTCTTGTCTCGAAGATTGTCTCTCTCTCTTTCTGGAATCCTTTTCTTGCACCTTTTTTAAAACCTGCTACAAGTCACTGACTTGTAACTGCTCGAGCGAAATTCTAACTTCAATCTGCTCGGATTGAGGGTGCCGGAGAAAAACATTGCAACGTACTCTTCGCAGGCCATTTTCCCTCCAAAATAAACGAATTAAAATAAGGCATCCAAAATTAATATGAACATTTAAGGTACCGTTTTTCATCATTACCGATGACACGATTGAGCATTATACTATACCTTGTAAATAAGCAGACATGTGTAATGAAATGCCATGAGTACAGCTGATATACATTGTTCGTTATCATTTATGTCTAATATTAAACTAGGAGCGGTGGCGCGTGGCTTAGTGGCTTAGGGTGTTGAAATCGGAAGATCGTGTCTTCGAATCCTGGAGCGGATGATACCTTGTGTTCAAAACTTCATTTTACGTTACTCCAGTCCACTCAGGCAGCAAAGTCTGCGGCAGAGCAACATCTTGTTCAGGGGAAAATAAATGCGCTACGGAAACCTGGAAACCGGCCCTATCCGTCTGTATGACTCGGGAAGGAATTTTATTCTTTCCTTCTTTTTTTTCTCTTTGCTAGCAAACAAGGATGTGTAATACTACAACGATCGGATTAAACGTACAACCTACACAGTTCTAACCTATACGGCGCTGCCGTTTTAGGGCATTTCCTGTACATTCCACTCCACATTCAGGTGCACGCTGGTCTTTTTAGCAGATTGTGAGAACGGATAGGATCCCCTTCATTGGTGTCTCTCTTGTCACTTACGTTGCTTATGTTATTGTTGATGGTTTTGATGGTTGCTATAGTTGTTGGCTTCGTTTATATATTTTTTGTAATTTAAAAAGCAGTTTTGACAAACATTCTCATTCCTTACCTGCAGGTTGTTTTAGAGGTTGTGTAATCCAGGCCTCATTAGATCTTTGAGAAACAGATACTAATTTTACTCGTTCACATGACAGTGAATTCTTTACCTGTGCAAATTAATTAACTTAAGTACTTTGACAGCGTCGCCTATTAACAAGCTATAAGCCTCTGTCTTTCTCTGCGCTATCAGCGAAGTAGACACAGTTGATAAACCAGCAATAACGAGGTAAGTTGCTGCCCGGTTTGTTTTATGAGAGAAGAGGTGCTGTTTAATTACAAGGTCTATGAACACAATAAAGTTAAATGTATGCTTATTTAAAATTACGCCATGTAATTTTCGCCACCGTTTATCCACGTACATGCTAAGTACCTTAGTTAAATACATACATAGAAATACACTCACCTACACATGCAATCTCTCTCACTCTCCCCCACGCATATGTATTTCTCCCCGGTTATTTACGTTCCAAGTTCAATTCGGGCCGAGGTCGACTTTGCTTTTATTCCTATTGGGGTCGTTAAAATAAAGTACTTGTTAGGTAGATGGTTCGAATGACTCAACTGCTCCCCATCCCCCAAATTGCTGGTCCTGCACCAAAATTTGAAATCATTATTATTATCATTATTAAGGCGGTGAAATTCGGGGAGCTGGCAGGATAGTTGCTGCGCCAGAAAAAAATGTTTAGTGTTATTTCTGCCGACTTAACATTCTGAGTTCAAATTCCATCGAGGTCGACTTTTCCTTTCAATATATTAAATTACAGACGTGGAAAGTTTGGAGAATCCTTGCCACGCCTAACGAAATGCTTAGCTGCATTTCTAGCAGCATTTTACGTCCTCAAATCAAATGCCATTGCGGTTGATTTGTCTTCTAACCATTCGGGATCGTTAAATACCAGTTAGCACAGGGGCGAGCCAATATAATAGACAATTCACCAAATAACACCAAACAAATACTGTTAGAAACTTAAATTAGCTGCTGGTTATATCGAACTTGTGACCATCTCATCCACTCTTACATTCATCATTCCTAACGGTTGATTTGTGATAGAATATTTTTTACATTGTATTCCATCCTATTGGTACATAAAAGGTGGGATCGTGTGATCTCTCATACTCTAACACATAATTTCATTTTCATTCGAGATCCATATATCATGTCTTTTGTCATATCATTGTATTTTTGATCACCGTCTAGTATTATTGCTAATTTATCTTCTATTATCTGTGACGCCATCTATATCACTACTGTTTCAATTATCGTTGCTATAATGTGTGCTCGCTTAAGTGCATGATCTTTAAATATTTATTTTATCTTCTATCTTTGCTAATTCTGTCCGATGAATATAGCGAGCTATAAATGGTTGGGTGTAAGCTTCCTGTAAGTTGACAATGTAAAACAGGTTCGATCACTTAATGGAGACAATGTCAATTTCTTAAATCGCAGGCACTGTGTATGTGTGTGCGTGTGTGTAGCAACGAAGTTACGTCATAGGCGCGTGGTTATACACTAGATTTCATTGGCTGTAATCTTAAGATGTACTTATTCTATAGATGTCTTTTGCCGAACCGCAATGTTACGGGGATGTAAACACACCAACGTCGGTTAACAAGCGTTGATAGAGGGACAAGCACAGACTCACACACATGCACGCATAAATAAATATATATATATATATATATATATATATATATACACGTATACGTTTACATACAGACATATACACTTATAATTACATCATATGTACATATGTGTGTATATGTGTATATGTATATATGTGTATATCTATATATGTGTTTATGTTTACTTTTGTCAATTGCTTTAGAATTATGACCCTTCAGGTCACAAATGTACATTAGCGATTCAATAAATAGAGAAATCAATATAAGAAGTTCCAGGCTGGAATGCACACTAGGAACAATATAATCAACTAAAACTCTTCCATGTAGCGTTATTCCAGCATGGTGCACACTCAAAAGAAACGAAACAATAATTAAAAGCAACGAGAACAAAGAAGCAAAAAAAAAAAAAGAATTGTTTTAAAAATGATCCAACACCGCTGTATCCCAATTTCTACGCTCTTAGTACAGACTTCTACGCGGTTCTGATTTTAGTCTTCTACCACCGTCCCAAGCCGATTAAAGCTTGTGAGTGGATTTGGTAGACAGAAACTGAAAGAAGTCCGTTATAATAGTTATCTATTTATTTATTTATTACCACCGCCATTAACAAAGGCGGAGGTATTGTTTGCAGTCCTTTTTTTCTTTTTTTTATCCATGGACAAGATATCTCAAGAACCGCTGGATGGATTCGGATGAAACTTTCAAGGATGTTTGGCCTCGTGACTGGCACGAACTGATTAGATTTGGGGATCGATCCGATGCCAGTCAAGGATTCTGGATTATTTGTCATATCTACTTTACTTTACATGAAGTATTAAGATCTCACGTTAACTGAGGACGTTGGTGTTGCCTTGGCGGGGGTTTGAGCACTTTGAGTGCTCTTGTTTGTTTATCATTCTGATAGAAGTATATTGTTGACTGTGTCTCCAACGATGGCTTCGCTGCCCGGAACTTTGAAGTCACTGTCAACAACATTCTTTTATAAGAATGATAAATTTGTACTCTACAAAAGTATAGACTAAGCATTTAGATTAGTGTAAAATTGTTTGAATTTTAACTGAACATAAAAAACAAACATTAATATACGTGTGTGTGTACGTGCGCGTGCGCGTGCGTGTTAGTATATATAAATGTGTGTATCCATGTGTGTATGTTTTTGTGTTTGGGTTTTCCCGTTATCACAGCTTAACAACCGGTGTTGGTTTCATTCTGTCACCTTTAGCTGTTCGGCGCAAGAACCGGGCTTAAAAAAGAAGAAAAAAAAACTATTGGGTTGACTTGCTCGGTTAAAATTCTACAAGGAGGTGCTATAGGTTGGGCGCAGTCCAATGACTGAAACAAGTAAAAGCTAAAGCATAAAAGAGATATGTAATGGTAATGGGGCTATATTCCCACTAAAGCCAACCTCGTATTTTGGCTTTTAGCTTCCACCTCTAATCATCCTATGACGTCCATTTTTGTTTCCATCGTTACAGTCTCCCCTTTCTTGTTGGTGTTAGTAGAACTCTTATCTTTTCCATTGTCTTTCCTAATCATCAGTTGACAGTTTTATAGTTAGCTACAGCTAAATAAATACAATAGACTTGAAGCGAAGCGATAAAGAGTTTATCAATAATCTGTCACCAGTGAGAGAAGACACAATAGTCCTGTCTCGTCATAAAATGCGTGTGTAAATGTGTGTGTATATGCATATACATACATATACATACATACACACACATACACACAGGCACACACACACATATATACATTTTCATATATTTAGACACTCGTAAACACACGCAATATACACGCATAAAAGTAAACACATACATACATACATACATACATACATATATATATATATATATATATATATATATATATATATATATATATATATATATATATATATATATATATATGTATATATATATATGTATTTATATATATATGTATGTATATTACACACTCACTCTCTCTCTCTCATAGTTAGAAAGAGAACAATTTATAACTTAGTGTATAATCATTGAATAAGAAATATTGATGTATTTTGGTCATCTTAAAGCAGGAAGAAAGGAAAGAAAAAAGAAAGGAAAAGCATAAATTTATGAACTGAGAATAATACGGATTTCTGAACAATGAAAGGCAACACGTTTATACACGCACCAATCTGCTGACCCGGAAGTAAATTCCTATTCACATAAGCTAATATTAACTGAAGTACAATCGCATCATTTATTTCAATTCAGTTCCTTACTTGTGAAGTTATATCTATTTTGGGGTGTCTCTATACAAATAACAGATTCCTTCGTATTTTAATCCAGTTTTATACGGGACAAGAATACCGTCGAATTCATTGACACAATTATTCCTCATATATATTTATGTAAACAAAGGTGCTTGAATGTTAGAGGTGTTAATAATCTAGGACAGAATATAATTGCTCACGTGCGTTTGCGTTCTGTGTTCAACAAACGTCGGGTTTTTACATTGGCATTGCCTTCCACTCTTGCGAAGAAGGGATGTCGATAAATTTAGTAACAAACTAATACTGGAGCTGTTATAAATTTCCTATATTTTCATTCAAGTACTGGGTGGTGGTTAGTGGGGCTTGCATTTTGGTTATAAATCCTCATTTAAATAATCAAGTATGGTATATAGTTAGACGTAGCGTTAGAGTGACGCAAAAGTATCACGCGGCATTCATTTGCTCAGGTTTCTTTCAGTTCTGAGTTCTAATAATGGCTGTGTTAATATTTCTGTTAAGTGTTTTAAGTGTATAAAATAGACACATGTGAAATGCTATGGCACGTGGTCTAATAGATGAATTGTTAACCTCGAGATCGTAAGGTTGTGATTCAATTCCTGGAGCTGGCGGCACATGGTACTCCACCTCACTTTATTTCATGGTACTCCGCCTCACTCACGCGAAAATATGTATGGCTGCTATAAAGTGGCATCTGGAAAAGTACTGGCTCCGAGTCTTGCATATTCAAGGTGTCAGCTTTAATTATGCACTAGATGATGACGGGTGAATTACTGATATTGATGAAATGCGTCTCGCTCCAGCAATTAAATTTGTGGCTTTACAAAAAGTTAGAAATCTTTATGAATATAAATAAATAAATAAATAATAGTACTAGCAATGTCGTAACAAAAAATTGTAGTTTATATGTAACATATGGTATAATTATAAACAGGGCAAATTTTAGCTATTTCTCCGCAGACTGAGAAAATGATGAACAACCTCAATCGATTTTCGAACCTTATTGGGTTCTCATCAGAGGCGTCTACAACATCCTGACAGTCTCTAGAGAAACAAGCAGCCACACTGCTTATATACTAGACTTTAAGGC
>NC_142934.1:104916561-104944061 GCF_046866305.1 Octopus bimaculoides | reverse complement strand
CTGCCAGATCGCCGCTTTCATCCAAATAGATATATTCTTTTCTACTCTAGGTACAAGGTCCTAAATTTTTGGGGAGAGGGCCAATCGATTAGATAGGTCCAGTACGCAACTGGTACTTAATTTATTGACCCCAAAGTGATGAAAAGCAAAATCGACCTCAGCGGAATTTGAACTCAACGCAAAGACAGTTCTGATATACCCTCCAGCCTTCATCAGCGGAAACGTTGTGTTAACAACAAACAAGACGAGAACAAATATCCGTCAAATGTTAATAATGTAAATAACGAACACAAAGACAGACAAAATACCTATTTCGTTTATTGCCCACAAGGGGCTAAACATAGAGGGAACAAACAAGAACAGACGAACGGATTAAGTCGATTAAACGACCCCAGTGCGTAACTGGTACTTAATTTATCGACCCCGAAAGGATGAAAGGCAAAGTCGACCTCGGCGGAATTTGAACTCAGAACGTAACGGCAGACGAAATTCCGCTAAGCATTTCATCCGGCGTGCTCGTAGCTTATCCAAATACATATATTCAATTCTTTGCTGCCCACAGGGGGCTAAAGATAGAGGGGACAAGCAAGAACATACAAAGGGATTAAGTCGATTACTTCAACCTCAGTGCGTAACTGGTACTTATTTAATCGATCCGGAAAGGATGAAAAGCAAAGTCGACCTCGGCGGAATTTGAACTCAGTTCGTAGTGGCAGACGAAATACTGCTAAGCACTTCGCCCGGCGTGCTAACGTTTCTGCTTGCTTGCCGCCTTGTCCAAATAAATATATTGAACACACACCTGTGTATGTTCTTGTACGTGTTATGTAGATATTTGCATTTCAACAATGGACACACTTCAAATAAAATAGGTACTGCAGTAGAAGTATAATGCACATCTTAGATGTTAACTTAGACATGTGTGTTTATGAGTAGAAACATTCTAACTGTAAATAGATGCCAGAACAGTGGTATAGTTTGCTTTATATCCATATAACAAAACGATGAGAGATTAAACCTACTAAAAGTGATACCACCGTGATCACATAATCCATTGGTAAATACGACACACATCAATGATATAATTCACCTCCATCCATTGTTAGTCGTTCATATAACCGTGACAAAATGACTAGATATAGTTATCACAGCGATGATTCTCAACTATTTAAACAGGTACGATACTAAAGGTGAAGTACAGTATGGAGTGGCATCATTTGTGATAAATGATATCTTGCTTGCATTCTTGATCGTATATCACTTGAAGGGGAAAAAATCAAATATAACTTTGTAATAGGCATAAAAAATAGCACAAAATTAATGTGCGATAAAACACTATTTAATTGCTGAATACTTAGACAGATATAATTATTTACCTGTAAATTTATATGGTTATTATATTTGTAGACAAGTAAGTTACAATGTATAAATATGGAAAAAAAAATAGCATCCGTTTTTTTAGTAGAGGGTAGTTTCGCTCTACCTCTAGCATTAGCAAGATTCCACAACAGCACATTTCTCCATAAGAAGCTTAATAAATGTATAATGTATTATTTTATTCATTGTCTGATCTAGGAAACACTATTTACTTTGCATCATATGTTATGTATTTGCTATTTGTATATTTAATTCTATACATTTGACTGTGTCACATTTACAAAGCATAGTAACTATAGTAATACATTCTGCAGCAATGGGATGTTAATTTAGTTACTAAAGAGCTTCATTTCACTATGCCGCTACTTCTTGAATCACATTTCACAAACGACATGTGTGTATGAGTGCGTGTACAAGCGTATTTGCGTGTTGTATGTAGGGGTGGTGTTTCCATGGATGCATGTGTATGTGTACGCATGTATGTATATATATATTTGTATACATACACACACACACACACACACACACACACACACACACACATATATATATATATATATATATATATATATATATATATATATATATATATATATATATATATATATATATTTGTATACATACATACATATATATATATATATATATATATATATATATATACAATCATTATATTTAAGGTACTAAGAAACTGATGCACATCATATATTAGTCTAAGTCGTCTAATAGTTCATCTCATGTAGCTTACTGCCATTACTTACCATTTAGCGTCAAATTTAAATAACCCCTGTTCACTTCGAACGTTGCCAAGCGTTCGCAACTCCAGTCGAATAGTAATAGTATACTTTACTGTATTATATATCACTCAAGGGAAGCAATATGCAACAAGTAGTCATCTCTAACAACATGCATAAAGTTCGCTGGATGGATACAATAACCTGCACTTCCCAGTAGTTTGTGATGACATCCATATAAACGGACGTATGATCACGGATCGGATTAGTGTACAAGAAGTGTATAGAAATTGATGGAAGCTGTGTATCAACGAAAATAAAAATTAGAGAAGCATCTGTAACATTTAGTAGAGAGATAGGTATAGAGAATGATAGAACCGGAAAGAAACAATTTAGCCACTTAACGGAAGCGCACAGAGAAATCATTGCAAATGAAGTGCTAGAGACGAGAGTTATCGCAAATGACGTGATAGAGACGAGAATGGCCCTCCTTTCTTCAATGAAGAACACAAATGTTGCGTTGTTCGAGTTAAGATGTGTGCGTTGAAAAATGAAGGTACAAAAGCAGTTCGTTGGACCTGTTGGTAGAGGTAGAGCGTAGATTCAAAGCTATAATTCGGTCTACGGCGGATCACAGCAGGTGAGCACGGAGTTTTACTCTGGACAGCACTTTGCTACACTGAGTCTGAGACACCGGAGTTTGAGGCCTACCTCCATGGTTTGTAGTGATTATCATACTTCAAAAATACTTTACATATTTTGATAGTATCTTTGACAGTATCTCTCACAAAGTATTTTGTGGCTCATTTCTATTCCTCTATTGCAAAGGTATATCCTCCAAATCGAAAGAATATGGTATCTCACAAAAATTAGTATATATTTACTCAAAAAATCCCTTGCCTTATGCCGCTATTAGAAAAAATATCATTATTATTGATTTTCATTGCAACTAGATGTTGTTTACTTCTGCTCGCTCTGTGTTGCTTTGCATTATACCACGTTTTGCAAACTGGGATATGATATTTTTTGTGTGTAAGCTTCTTTATATGTCTAGTAAGGTTTATTAATTAATTCTTGTTCCATTTTGTGGAAAAAATTATGGAATTATTTTTTACATCTTTTTTTAAACATTTTGTGTACAACTTAACGCCATTGCGTATTACTGTTTTCTCAAACTTCGTGTTATTTTTACATTCCGTGTCGTGTAACACGGTTTTGAAAATTAAGTGAACTTTATTTATTTGATTTTCTTTCCATACTGGAAAAAATACGAATTTAATGCAACATTTTTATCATCTTTCCATTTTTTTTTTAGCTTCGAATTAATTTGCAAAGATGAGAAGCCAATATTTCTGAGGATGCGATGTGGAATAACACGGAAAGAAATGTTTTACAGGAAGGTACACATAATATTGAAGGGGAAAACTCTGAACGTTCTGAAAACAGGAGCAACGTATTAAGTGATTTTCGGAATCGAGAACGGGAAAAGGAAAAATAAAACTGCCACTCAAACAAACATTGCTTGCCAACAAAGAATTGTATAATTTGAAGCAGTTTCGCAAAAGTTTCTTCCCAGACTGAGAATTTTAATAGGAATTCATGCAGATACTCAAATGGAGGACTTGAATAAATAAGTCAAATAATCAAATGGAGGAATGTATCAAAAAAGACTCTCCATTTGCTGCCCCCAAATATATTTAGGCGGGAGGAAGATATAAATAATACCCGACGAAGTATGTGAGGAACTTTATCTTTGTTCTCTATGTACGAGATACGACAAGCTCTGACATATCACAACTAGTGACCTGTCTGTAGAGAAGGGTACAGATTACGGCGCATTTTACAATACCAAGCAAAGATGTTACGCTTAATGCCAGCCCATAAGCTCATAAGTACCATAAACCAAGGGTGATACTGAGAGGGCATGGGGATTAACATTGATTTCTAACAGGTATGATGACCTGGTGGTTAGTGCACAAATAAGGAATAAAGATATATGGTTAAGATGTTTACGTACACTTTCACGCTTTTATGACCCATCAGGACTACATGACCTTCTGGAGCAGGTCCCCGTTGTGGAGTAAGAAACAAGTTCTATGGAAGTGATAACGTAGGGCAAAAATACCCAGTTATGACTCTTGTTGGAAGACCATATAAAGTTTCTTTTACTCTGATGGACTTGAGAAACAAGCATTACACAATCATCTTAGGATGAAGAAGAGGAGAAGGAGCGAGATCTATGAGAAAGAACCACCGGAGAGACCGTCAGAAGGGGAAAATATTGAGAAATCTCATACCAAAAGAAAAAACTTAACCTAGTGTGAGGGTTAATATCATTCAAAATTCGACACACATGTTTTACAGATCTTCGGACTGATAATAGACAAGGTAATATACAAGAACAATTTGATAAAGAGAATGTGCTTATGTTAAAAGTTCTGAAATTCTTGCTGCCTTGACACTGTCCTCTCACAAGTTTAAGCTGTCATTACGATCAAATGTAAGTTAATCATGGCGAAGATGTGGTCCATTTTCGCTCGGTTCGTCTTCCGACTCAACTGACTACCTTTTTACAACGTATAAGTAACAGTATCTTGAAGAAGTGGATGCTAGAGTGAACATGATCTGAATTATTTACTACTTTTACCAAATATGATCAAAATTGTATCATGTTTTAATTATTATTTTATATAATCTTATATCTTTTCTTAATTTTTTCAAATTTAATAGTTTTTATTTCTCTTAGTAAATACTTAACTGAACTACCACTAATACATTCGGGTTACATCATTCTGTACATTCTCGTTCAATGACTGTCCTCCAATAGTCAACTGTTGCTGGTTTTGTACCGTGAACTTTCTCGTTTAAATGTTCTCGTAAAACGTCTAGTAGTGTGAAATCTGATGAACATGGAAAATTTTCTATTGAACCTCTTCGTCCACTCCACCTGTACGGCAAGACGTCATTAAGGTAGGTCCTTTCGTAACAGTGGTTGTGTGAGGGTGACACATATCGCTGGAAATAAACTCCAATTCTTCGAAGTTCTCTTTAGTGCTTCGTATGAGAAATTGTCGCAATAAATTCGCAATATAAGACCAGTCAAAGTACCATCGAAAAAGAATGGTCCCATTAGACCTTTTTTGCTGATAAGACGCACCTTACAGTTACTCTTTGTAAATGAATACGCTATTCCTCCATAATACGCGGATTCTCATGTCATGTGATGATGCTATTTCAGTGGTTAATTGGGACATTTAATATAAATGTAAACTCATCACATGAAACAATCTTTGTTGGAAAATGTGCATTTGTTAACACATTTTGCCAAGTACCACTTCTGTAATTCCATTCTTCGGTCCGGAGCATCCCTCAGAACATGAACTTTTCTTACAAAGTAACATTTCCAATGACACCGATTAGAATGTCCAACGCTTCAAACTATTATGGAAACTTTGCCTTCTCACGACTTTCTTGCCGCCCAGATTTCTTTAAATTTCGGCAATACCTTTCTAGTAGCCTTTATTACTTTGCGGGGCTCGTCAATGTCTGCGGTCTTCTGGAAGGCTATCTTTTGTGTGGAAATTATAAACAGTGGTATCTGTGTAAAACTCTCCATAAACAGTTTTTGTCCTTCGACTGTGATTTCCAACTTTGAGTAAACTATACATATATACACAAATGCACACATACATAAACACATGCATACATACACACAAAAATTCATACATACATATATAAATACATACATACAAACATACATATATGAATATATATATATATATATATATATATATATATATATATGTATATATATATATATATATATATATATATATATATATATATGTGTGTGTGTATGTATATATATATGTATATATATATGGATATGTATATATATACACACACACACACACATATATATATATATATATATATATATATATATATATATATATATATATATATATATATATATATATATATACATACACACATACACACACACACACACACATATATATAATATGTATATATATATAGGAGTGGCTGTGTGGTAAGTAACTTGCTTACCAACCACATGGTTCCGGGTTCACTCCCACTGTGTGGCACCTTGGGCAAGTGTCTTCTACTATAGCCTCGGGCCGACCAAAGTAGATTTGGTAGACGGAAACTGAAAGAAGCCTGTCGTATATATGTATATATATGTGTGTATGTGTGTGTTTGTGCATCTGTTTGTCCCCCAACATCGTTTGACAACCGATGGTGGTGTGTTTATGTCCCCGTAACTTAGCGGTTCGGCAAAAGAGACCGATAGAATAAGTACTAGGCTTCCAAAGAATAAGTCCTGGGGTCGATTTGCTCGACTAAAGGTGGTGCTCCAGCATGGCCGCAGTCAAATGACTGAAACAAGTAAAAGAGTAAAAGAGTAAAAAAATATATACATGTGTGTATATATATATATATATATATATATATATATATATATATATATATATATATGTATATATATATATGCATATATATGTGTATATATATATATATATATATATATATATATATATATATATATATATATATAAAGATGTGTGGGCTAATTTTAAATATCTTTATGTCATCTTTCAAGAACAGCTTGATTATTCGTGAACAGTGAATGTCGTTGAGAAGCATAAAGATTAAAACTATTTTTGAGAAATCTATAGCTCACATGGAGGATTGAAAACTATCTGAATATTGAACAAATATTTCCTTTATCATAACGATTCATGCCGGAAATCAAAATGTGCACATCATGACTGCTGTTGAATGCTCAGTGAATATTGTAAAGTCTATAAGATGCGGCATGGACAACAGTAACTACGAGGCCGCAGCCGAAAGGACGCGGCACAGGTGTTCTGACTGCATCCACACGCCAGAATTCGTCCCCACACCTTTGAAGGACTTAGTCTCAATTCAGACGGCTATATGAAGTTGTTGGAGCTGCTGAAAATGCTAGTCAAACCTTTCCTTGAGTGGTTTCTGCTTGAAGGCCATATAACAGTAGTATTCGCCTTTTTGCCACATCTCCAGAAAGATTCAAAAGTAGTTCTCTGAAATTCCTACGACTTTACTGGCTCTCATTTCTGGACTATAAGTGAGTAAGTGAGTGTGTGTATGTGTGTGTGTGTGTGTGTTTGTGCGCGTGTGTTTATTAGAGGCAATTATGCGGATAAGTAACTTAAATAAATTAGGTTTAATAGTTTGGCTATGAAATACAAAATAGGCATATATGTATACTTGGAAAACGAGAGAAAGCAAAATATGGAAATTTCCAGACAATGAATATTTGAGTATAAATATATAGATATCTATTTAATATAGCCAACTTATACAAAGTACAAGCGACAGAGAAAATTTAAGAGGAGGAAGAAAAGTGTTACAGGTTCAACAACTGTTTCTTGGGTCCTGGAGAACCATCATAATGTTGGTAGATGTAGTTCATCACAATATGCAGTCGTAATGGAAGCAATCAACATTGGATAAGACGAGCTTTCGTCATTAGGGTAGAATTGATGTTATATTTCAAACGTTAATGTAGAGAAATTCAAGGCTAAAACGATTAAATGTGGAGAGCTTGCTGTATTAGATGGTGGTGGTGGTGGTGGGGAGAGTAGGAGGTCGATGAAGTTATGGGGAATGTTAAGTCAGGGAATAGTGAGAGGAGATAAGAGAGCTAGTTCAGGAAGAGGGAGTGGATTGATAATGGGAGTATTAAAGGCGGGAGTAGTAGAGGTGAAGAGTTAGGAGATGAATGGGATGGGTAGGATAGATAGTAATTGAAGGCTGGTCAGATGTTGTTGGGTTTGTATGTAGGTGTCAAAGTTTAGGTTTAATGGTTTTAGAATTATTGGAAATTGAGATTGTGAGAAAAGGAATGGCAATTATTAGAGGGGGAAAGTGTTTAATTGGCAGAGGGAGATTACTAAGGTATGTAGAAAGGTACGAGAGAGAATTGAGGTATGTGGATAGAAGGTGGGGAGTCGGTAGTCAAGATAACAGTGGTTAGTACTATTATGAAGGTGGGGTGGTAATGGAGGGGGATTACTGAGGTATGCAGAGATGTATGATATTGAATAGAGAGAGGTGAAGAGAGAGGGGTTGATAGGTTAGTATCTAATTGAGTAGAGTAGTTTTAAGAGATTTTAGTTGAAGAAGAGAAATGAGAGCATGGGGAAAGAAAACTACTTGTTTGGATGAAGAGGGTGTGAGGGAGTAGGGATGTGGTGTATAAGAAGAATTTGCGAATGTAATCATGAGAAGGAGGAATTTAGTAAGAAGGGAGAGATTAGTGGAGCGAGTAAGTTGCTAGACCGACCTAGTCGTATGTCAAGGTTAACTACAATTAAAGATAATCACAGTTATGGGATGACATAGATTTAATGAAATAGGCAATTGATGAGTAGAAACTGTGTTTACAATAGAGTATTACAATTGAGAATCTATTAGGTAAAGAGGGGTTGTGGTTGCGAAGGATGGCTAGCAATTTTCTTAAACACAATTTACAAATACCGAGGTTTGTTTTGTATGTTGGATCTTCATTTCCGATGGATCAGGATAGAGTATAGGAAACCTTTTAGGATTTAAGGTTGTGCATATAAGTTGCTAAGGGGTAGATAATTTACAATTTGGATAATTTAGATTGGATACAGAGTTCATGTGTGTTCGGTAGCAGTGCTTGAAATAAACAATACCGCCGATATAGGTCCTTGCTTAGTAGATGCGTGGTGTCATAACAGCATTTCTGGTCTAAATTTTTGTGTAGACAGAAAAGTCCAAAAGGCAGAGTTGAGACTCTCGACAATTGAAAGTTTTCCTACCTGCTCTGCGGTTGAAGTGTACCGTTGGCGCGTTCAAGTTCCTATTGTCTGTTGTCAGTAAAGAACTGGTGGTATAATCGGCATCAGTGTTTGATGGGAAGGGGTTATCACCGCTAGTATATGTGGTCATATGGATAGTATGGATAGTATGGATAGTATTGTGAGAAGATACTGTGAATTTGTTATTATTAGGTCACTACGGATTGTATTATTGCTACTAGGTGGGTTAGGTGAGCTGCAGGCACTAAGGACTGGCGTTGTAGTTTGCGTGTGGAGATTTTAACAGATGATTTATTGAATATACGGTAGTATTGAAGATAGGGTAGTGGGAGAATGTTAGATTTTAAAGAAGAGTTTGGGTAGATATTTACCTTGGAGGGGAAAAGGTGATGTTTACAATAAGATCTCCCGCTTCCTGCCCTTAAAATGTTCAAAGCTTGTGGTTATAGCATGTGTGGTTATATTATGTGCAATGTAATATTTACTAAGTTATCGTATGTTTTCCTTTCCAATTCAGTTTGTAATTTGAATGAAACATGACTGCTCTTTCTATCAGAACGAATGGGTACGTTAATGCTTCTCTACTTGTAGATGTAAGTACAAATGTGACACTAGGTTCAACTAAATCGAGTAGATAATAACTATCGAACATAACTACTCTATTTGCTAGAAAACCTTACCGTAATATATATTAAAACCAGAATTACTATTAAAAATATTGGTTTTGATCAGTAACTGTCATAGAAATCAATACAATTATTAAACAGTTACATCGACCTTCATTTATTGAAGTGCTAGTAATTTCATCGATGCTCGAAAATGAAGGTGTAAAGTTGATCTCAGCAGGAGTTGAACTCAGGACATAAGTCGATAGAGTTGAATACCGAGAGTCATTTGGTACAACGCCCTACTGTTCCGGATCGGATAATAATAAAAAAAACATCAGTAATCAGTAATCACAAGTACATACACAAACACACACACTCATATTTATACACACATACACAAGCACACACACACACATATATACGTACATATGCACATATAAATATGTATACGTGATTATGTTTGTGCGTGTGTGTCTGTGTTTATGTATGTATGTAGTTAGATGTATACATATGTACACTCACACACACACATCTATATGTATACATAGATGTATGTGTCTGTGTGTGTATTGTTTTTCATTTTCGTATTCAACTTATACATATAATAAATATACACATGCACAAATATATAAAGAAGAAGAAGAAGAAGAAGAAGAAGAAGAAGAAGAAGAAGAAGAAGAAGAAGAAGAAGAAGAAGAAGAAGAAGAAGAAAAAGAAGAAGAAGAAGAAGAAGAAGAAGAAGAAGACGAAGAAGAAGAAGAAGAAGAATATAATTAGGACGGGAGTCAGACACCATCTGACATCCCCACCGACATCATCAGGGCATGAACAAAGAGAGAGAGGTTTCTACCAGTATCAGTCAGAAATAACGAGCTGAGAGGGCTGCGAAATGTTTTTTTCCCTCGCGAGTTCCGGACCCCAGTAAGGAGCTCATTTGCATACAGCCAATCAGAGCTCAACTATCAAACTAGTGTCCATCCAGTCCCGAAAATGTTGAGTTCAGTGGAAAATGTGCGTTATAGCAAAATCTAACTGTCCTAAACGGGTTAATAGGGGTGACAAATGTGAAATTTAGTTTAGAAAGTGAATGGACAACTGCTCGCTGATGAGGCTATAAGTATTGCCAACTTGCGTAATTTACTAGAAAATGTAAATGAGTCTAGTTCTCTAATTTTTTGACTGATATTGCGCATTCCTAATTTTAAATGTTGGTGTTGATCTGGAAACATCGTTATCAATATGGCGTTGTGTCGTTTTGCGCCCTCCTTGCATATATCAATGGGTATATGCAGTATCACTAATCTCAGTCTGGGCATAGGTACCTAATGTTAGCCCCATATAGAGATGGTGCTCAATTGACCTATGAGGATGGTGTTTGTGTGTCTGTGTGCGCGTGTGTGTATGTGTGTGTGTGCGTGAGGGAGAACGTGGTGCTTATGTGAGATCTGCTATATTGTACTCACAGAGTGACATACCATTCTATGCCTGACTAGCTGTACTGTTGACGTACACAGTATGTGGATTTTCAATGTGAGCTCTGATTGGCTGTTTGCAAATGAGTTCATTACTTGGGTTCGGAATTCATGTGCGAAAAAATATTTCGCGAGCGAGCTGGAGATAAAAGAATTACGGAATACTACAGAGATCGAAAGAATAAAGGAATTAAACCGGAGAATATTTATGTAGGCGAACTTATCTAACTTGTGAGTGGAAGAGAGAACCAACAACGGTTTAAGAATTGTTTAGAATACTAGAAAATATCTAAACCTACACACTTGGTATGTATGAATATATGTGATGAAAATAGTGGCAATTTCCCTACGAGTGGAAGTCATAGGAAAACAATGTAGCTTAAGCTAAATAGAAAATAATGGAAAACTGAAAATTATTTATGATGTAGATGAAGAGGTAATTGAAAATGTTTAAATACTAACAGTTTGAGGAATAAGGTTAACAGATTGATATTACGAAGCAGATAATATTCTTAACGACTTAAATGATGAAGTTTAACGCTTAATCTGTGAAAGCGTTAGTATAATTAAGACCAAGTACAAGTTGTGGAGAAGTGTAAAGGTAGCGTGAGTGTTTGTGTGTAATATATATATACATACATGCATAGCTATGCATACATATCGATACACACACACACACACACACACACACACACACACATATATATATATATATGGATCAAAATAGTTTGATTCAAATTCCTTCGTACTTTAAGTTTCATGGCTTAATGTTAATTCTCGGTTATGTGTGAGTGTGTGTGTGTGTGTGTGTGTATGTGTGTGTGTGTGGTAAATGTTTCAATCATTAGATTGTGGTCATGCTGGGACACTATCTTGAAGGGTTCAGTCGAACAAATCTACGCAAGTCATAATTTTTGGGTAAAGACTACTACTTATTCTATTAATATTTTCTGTCGAACAACTAAGTAACGGGTACGTAAATAAACCAACAGCAGTTGTCTTGTAGTATTGTGGAACAAACACGTAAACAAAGACACACACATAAATATATATGTTTCGACTCCCATCACTGTTTGTTGATAACATTTTCCGCCTTGTAAGGATAATAACACCCAATTCTTTTTTGCTATTTTAACGGCGAGACTACGTTCAAAATATTACTTTCTTGTCTGTATCTGACGCTTCTAAAGAAAAAAGAAAACTTACGTTTGTTTATATACACACGTAGTCGTAACACACACACACACACACACACACACACACACATATATATATATATATATATATAAATATATACCTACCCACACACACCCTTCAGTAGTGTCACCACACATGCCACTTTGCGACCATCCATAGACACTTTGCAACTTAGTACACCTACCACACTTCGTCAGGCACGCTCCCGAATACACTCAACTCTTATAGACACAGAAAGCTGTCACCCACAAACATACGCTATACACAGGCACACTATATGGGCACAGTCACACACACGTACACACATGCATGCACCACCTAAACAAGCACATATCAATTGCTAAATACAAGCGTTTGCACACGCACACACATACACATACATACGTCCATACGCTCGCGCACACATACAAATACGCAAAACGTACAGGACGGGTTTCTTTCAATTCTCATTGACCAACTTTACTCACAAAGCTTCGATCGGCCCCGGGATATAGTAGAAAACACTTGCCACGCAGTGGGACTGGACCCGAAACTATGTGGTTGGGAAGAATGCCTCTTACGATACATTCACGTCTGTTCCTATACACACACACACACACACACACACGTATATATATATATATATATATATATATATATATATATATATATATATATATGTATATATATATATATATATATATATATATATATATATATATATACATGTAAAGTTTTATATTAGAAAGTAAAATGAATGGATGAAGGTTGAAATTATTAATTAGACATTCAGAAAAGTGATGAGTCAAATAAAAGCGGATTGCTAGAATACAAGATGATTGTTACTGTATGTATGTGTACATGTGGTGCCTCCCTATATAAGTCAATTTTATAAACGAGGACATCACCCACTGGTTTATAAATGTTAATTAAAATATCTTTATTGGGTGGTAACGACATCTGAATGACTATTATGTTACATAATAATGATACAAATTTAAATAAATATTTTCTTAGAAAAAAGAAAATGATATAATACAATATTATTGTGGGAAAGGAAACTTTTGAGTAAAATCAATAGGAATAAACAATTTTGTGGTAAAGTTAGATAAATTTACAGATGTTAATTATTTTGTATAATAATTAGCTCTAATAAAAGGAATCATTCAAACGTTAAGTAGAACAACTAAGTGATTCAGTTGATGGCTATTAAGCCATTAATAAATATGATTTAACACGGAGTATTGGGAATAATTAAATATTTCTAAAGTAACATTTCAGTATCTTTATTCTTCCTATTATTATTTTTTTTGTTTTGTATTTCTATAATCTAGAAATATAACTGTTTAGCAGAAACAATACCAAAATAATTAAAATTTTGTTGGCTATTACAACCATGGTGAATGCATACAGTCGTTCAAAGTCTCTCACAGTTTCTTTCGCTAACTTTGAAAAAGAGAAAAGTCATTCAATGAATTTTTAGTAAATCTTAGTTATCTATTTAAAGTTAATGATATCTCTATGACTATTATATTACAAATAATGAAGTAAGTTAGAAGAAATAGTTTCTTAAACAAAAGCAATTATCCCAGAAATCTAAGTCTTCATGAACAATCTTAAATAGTTTCATCGGAATTTTAAATGAAGTTATAAATGTTAAATTATTACTTACTATAATGTGGCGAGGTCTATTAGGAGGCGTCTTTGAAATTGAGTATATGATTCTGATTGTAGATATCTATTATCATCCATAAGACTGATAAAACTTTCTACAAAAGGCACTTGTCTTGAAATTTGGGGGGAGGGCACCAGTCTATTATAGTGACCCCAGTGTTTCAGTAGTATTTAATTTATCGACCCTGAAAGGCAAAGACGGCCTCGGCAGAATTTGAACTCAGACCGTAAAGACGGACGAAATGCCACAAAGCTTTTTGTCTGGCATGCTAACGACTCTGCCAGCTCATCGCAATTCTATAACACAAATGATATTAGTAAAATATGATTGATTCTGATGTGTGCGGCTTTTTTTTTTATTGTAGTCGTAGCATGGCTGAATGGATAAAATCTTTGTTTTACAACCACGGGATCCAGGGTTCCATCTCACAGTGTGACACTTTATGCAAATATCCATTTTCTTAGGTTCGAATCATACCTTGTCAGTGAAATTAAGCACAGAGAAATCCTGCGGTGGATTGCACTTGTAATTCAGAACTGTGCCACGTTGATTTAGCCTGATAATTATGTTAAGTGTACATGTGTCTGCGGAATACTCTACCACTTACTCGTTAATTCAGAAGCAGGAACCCCGGTTGATCGGAAATATGATTTGTAATCATCGGGCAACAAAGATCCACTATCAACACCAAGACGTTTTATTATTAAATAGGTTACTCGAATTAGTTAATTAGTTAATTTATCAATGAAAAGGTTATTCGAATTAATTAGTTAATAGCTAATTAGTAAACAGCTAATTAGTTAATAATTAATTAGTTATTAATAAACAGGTCATTCAAATTAGTTAATAGACAAGAATGGTTTCTATTGATCATTAATGACAGGGATTCAAGTTGGTTAGTGCCACCTGAAGAGATATAAATAATATATAACCTTGAAAATAATCGTTTCAAAGAATTGGCCGTTAGCTGCAAAGATGAAAGGATTTGTTTGACACTATAAGAGTGTTAAGATGTAAATGGATTGTAAAATTCTGAAAGATAAATTTGTTAATCAGGTGGGTTATTGAAAACGCCTCAAAAATTTTAAGGTTCTGTTTAGATGATATTTGAACATTTCTCAATGGAAAGTAAGGAGAATTATGCTGATGAAATTTTGGCTGACGTTTTTGCTAATTAGTTCAGGATTTGGCAGGGAAAAAGAAAATTTTTTACATTTATAACATATTGTCCCCAAATTAAAGTTCCTGTATATGCTTTGCCAGAGATGGCTCAGTGTTATTATTTTGGTGCCTAAATGTATAAGAATAACGACTCTAGTTGAATTTTAATATTCTAGCTGTTCATAGAGTATGTGACATGGAGCGGGTAAAACCTTGAGTACTATGATAAGGAGTTAATTGCTTCATTATCATTTGGAATTTAAAGGCGGTGAGCTGGCAGAGACGTTAGCGCGCCGGACAAAGTGCTCTGCAGTATTTCGCCAGTCGCAATATTCTGAGTTTAAATTCTACCGTGGTCGACTTTGCCTTTTGGGGTCGATAAATTAAGTACCAGTTGTGTACTGGGGTTGATCGAATCGACTGGCCCCTTCCCCCGAAATTTCAGGCCTTCTGCCTATAGTAGAAAGGATTATCATTTGGAATTTACTGAGCAGTTTTTGGATGGAATTAGAAATTGTGCTGATTAAATAAGCGATAAAGATTAATTTGAATTAATTACACCTAGTACTAATCTTTCCGAAATAAAATAATTAATTTGAATGTAGACTTTCTTCACAATATATGTTTGTATACCAGTGGGAAATGATTAACTAGGAATTTAGAATTGACTTGCTTATAGCACATATAGTGCATTATATTACATAAATGGTCTTTTCCTTTATGTATGTATTAGTGGGTTGAAATTTTCCATTTATTGAAATTTCTAAAATGCAGCTATGGATAAAAATTTCGTTGGGTTTTCTATGGTGTGAATATTGAAATTGATGATAACGTTTGGTTCGTTCAGAACCTATGATTGTAGTCTAAAAGCCTACATTTTTAAAGAGCGCATGGAGATTTGTAGAAAATATCTTTGAATATTGTAAGTTCAGGGCTTGAAATTCTAATAATCTACCGTTTCTTAATTTAATTTGCAATGCAAAACAAAAATAAAACTTCTATAAAATATAAAGATCACTGATGTAGCACTCTTTCTAAGAATTCAGTTTCTATTTTCACGTCAAAGGATACAACAATATATTCGAGTGTTTCTTCATCCTAATTTATATGTCAGAAAGTAAACTGGGTTTTCTCGCAAGAGAATAAAGTTAATTTCTGAATCCTCAATGACCGTACTATCTCCAGCGTCAAAATGCGCATCTAATAGCAGAGAAGCAGATATTAAATTGGTGAAATATAAAAACACTTTTTAAGGAATTGTTATGATCCACTGATTTGTGTCGTGGGTGTAACTCCATAAGGATAATTTAGAAGTTATGTTAAGTCTGGAGATGATGATGTCTTTAAATATTCTTGCTCATAAACAAATGCACTTATCATCTAGTTAAGGAATTATATATGAAGTTATTGTGGACTTTAAATAAGTTACATTATTGTGTTTTTTAAATAATTTACATTTAGAAACCTCATGGTCTTTAAATATAAAGGAAGAACCCCGTAGTTAAAGTGATCTGGATATAATAATCGATACCTGAATATATAACCAAGAAATGTCTTTTTCTGTACTTCGCAGTTCAAATGTCAAGTTCTATTGATAATGCATCTTACTTTGCAGCCAACGGATACAGTCATAATCAACCACCAAAGTATATTATTCTTGCAATATCAATCCTATTGTTAAATTATGACAGATGAATTACACGTATTGGGAGATATTTAAACAAAAGGTTAAAATACCAAATTCATGTTGAGTTAAAAAGTTTTTTCATTCATTCAGAAATATTGAAATAGAACAAAATAGTTCTATCATAGGGGAGTTTCTGTACTTCTAAGAGCAAAAGACCTCACATGCAGAGGGATGAATTCAAACAAAATGCTCTTCGATTTTCTTTGTCCATCTATACATTGGTGTTTATTCATATGGCGATACGATACCTTGTCCGACAAAACAAAATAACACACATACACACACACACACACACATTCATATATATATATATATATATATATATATATATATATATATATATATATATATATATATATATATATATATATATATATATATATGTATATATATATAATATTTATACGGAAATCTATTAAATATAACCATAGTAGGTTATAGTTTCTTTCCACGGAATATCGAATTAAGCGTCCAGTACATTTTCAATCTGAAGCTATGCTAAAAACCTGATTTTGTACTGTCACTATTACGTAACACATTATTGACAAACTCTGTTTTATATATTTACCTCTCATTTATGTATACCTTGCTTAACACTGTTATGTATGTCACAATCTGTTTTCTCTTTCTCCCACTCCCTTATTTTCTAAGTCATTTTATGCTTCATATAAATTCTACATTAGTAAGTGTACCACAGTGACAGCAAGTGGACAGGAAACTTATAGCTTCAGCAAATATATTTCTTTGTTCCTTACCTTTTGTGTTCTAAGTTCAAATCCCACCGAGGTCAGCGTTTCGTTTTATAGTTCCGTTGTCGATAAAATAAAGTACCAATCGAGTACCGGATTCGATGGAAACGAAAAACTGTACAACCTGAAAAAAGTTGTCTCATTCGTAAATTATGAAGATTCAATTGGTGTACTAAACAATGGTTAATCGAATTTTCAAAATATTTTACATTATGTTTCTCATTAAGATGAGTTCCTCTTCCTGAAAAAAGGAAGAAACATACAATACAAAAACATGTTTAAAACAATATCTCCGTTACAGCAGAGGTAGAGAGAAAATGGTTACAAATCTCTCTACGCGATATATATATATATCACACATAGGAGTTGAAAAAACTGCAATTAATTCAAACTGTCCTTGGTTTTAGAAAGCAAAAATCTTACTTGCAGGAAGCTTAAAACAAAAGTTAGCATACAAGGGAAGATAACTCCATTAACATCAAGAAATTCAAAGATTTTCAAAATACGGTTAATGTATTTGAGAACAGATATTGTCGCTTCATCCAACAGACACATCCCAAATTTGTTACATTCCTATATGTACTGATGACTAAGATAATTGAGGTAACATACTTCACGGATGACAATGGAAACAAGCCTGTTGCTTTCACCCGTTAGCTTTTGAAGACAAGATAACTTTCTTACAGCATTGACTTCATTTGCAAAGTAGAATTAGATATTTGATACTGAAGTTGTCCTTCACTTTGATTTACATTATAAACTATACTCGAGAGAGTTTTGCCCTTCTAATCTAAGATACTACATGTTAATATAAGTACTTTTCAATTCATTAACTATCATCTTCAAGACTCTAATTATGTATATTTAGCCTACAGAACACGCCACATGATGTATATTTGTGATGCTTCATTGTACATAATTATATTACTGCTGTTATTTGGTTCTCGTTATCGAAAATTGTGCGAGAAACAAAAAGCATAGTCGTCTTTGTATGAATATGAAGTCAGAATTTATATACACCACTCCAATCACATCAGCGTTAAATAGTTATAGATTAAACGTTAAGCACAATCATTAATTTTACTGTGAGGATTGACTAATGAAGCTTTTCAGATATACGTCCTTCTTCAAAGAGAATATATATATGTGTGTATGTGTGTATGTGTTCGTGTGTGTGTGCATGTGTATGTGTGTGAACGTAAGTGTGCGTATATGTGTGTGAATGTAGGTGTGTGTATATGTGTGTATGTATATATATATATATATATATATATATATATATATATATATATATATATATATATATATATATATATATATATATATATATATATATATATACTATACATATATATATACACACCCTCATACGGAAGTTAGTTCATTGCTTTGGTGTCGAACCATTAGTAGCAATAGTACAATGGTACTAGTTCAATAGTAATAATGATATTAGTACCCATAATGATACAATTGAATTAGCAAAATTACTGGATTATTCAATCAATACTGCTGGTTTATTGAATTATTTCCAATAGTATTATATGAAAAATCACACCGTATTTTTACTATATTTTGAATCTTTCAATCAGAGTTTAACAAGTATCTTAATTTTATTTTTATTATATCCATTGTTATGGCTTTTCCTAATTAAGCTAGAAGTGATTATTTTAAAGTATTATTAAGAGTGCTGAATGCGAATAGAGTCGATTTAGAATGTGAAAAGTGGACTTGAATGAAGAATGCGGTAATATAGCAAAGGATTGTCTCGGATGTATCATCGTTACAACCAACTTAGATCAGCATTATGTGATCTAATAGATAAAGTAGTCGATTGGCATTCAAATCATAACTTCATCATAAAGTCTGAAATAAATAAGTAACACCGTATTCGATAATATACTCCTCCACACACACTGCTTGAATAAATAAAAGGGGTTATGGCTAGAATGTTTCTGATTTTTGATCCCTCTCCAGCATGATCATTGACCTGAAGTTAATCAACAATGCGCTAATAATATCAACAATGACAACGCTATCAAATTAACAACGTGAACGGTAACGGATTGAATATTAAAATCTATTCTTGAGGTAAAATGAGACTAAACTTGTTAAGAATAGCCAAAGCCCACGATGTTCATGTGGAATTTAAACGACATAGTTGAAACAAACAAAATTTGTTCATCTTGATTTGCATAATTCTGAAATGAAGTGTTTCTGAGTGGACAGTGTATTGAATTAAATATATTCTCATAAACAATTGTGAGAATTGTATCATTCAACATACAATATTTATATTTTACTCTTCCAATAAGCGTTCTGCTTTACAACTCAGATAGAATATTAATATAGCCCAACTACATTTATATGAACCGCTGTCATGGTATAATTCGTTAGTAAATATACACAATGAGTGTAAATAGGTACCATAACGATGGTATTCCCCTGTCGAAATAGATACCACGTTAAAAGTGAAATACAGCATGGTAAAGAACAGCCCGTCATGTGGAACTGATAAATGATTTCTTCTTTACAATCTTGAAAGCAAATCCGCCACTCCACGAATAGAATGACCAAGTGTAAGCGAGCTGGGACTTATAATTCAGTGATCCGTAGATCGAAACCACGATCTGCTAAGGGAATGCTCTAAAATATTATTTTGATATCTTTAAAGAGAAAATTCAAAATTCAAAATTATGTATACGTAAAGGTAAAAATTTTATCCGTTACCACACACGGTGAGCAAACAATACGACGACACTGTCGGCTGGTTGATTGAGATATACAGAAGTACTTCAACTAAACGCTTCAATTGGTTTCAATTATCCAGTCGTTAAATGAGAGACTGTTAAGTGACAGGTATATTTACATAGAAATAATCACAGGTTAGAATCTCACTGATCAAATTTGACATAAGAAATTATTAAAAGTCATAACAGAACAACGATTTAGGTATAAGCAAAGGTGTTATTAAATAAATTATCTACACAGAATGGTTTATGGTTTAGGTGGAAGGTTTGAAATTTTGATGGTAGAGTGTTAGTCGATTACATCGGTACAACAACTTGATTTTATTTTATCAACCCAGAACGAAGAAAGGCAAACTTGTATCCGGTTTACAATGAAAATAGTGCACAACGAGTCGAAAATAATCAACAACCCGTTGCCATTACATGTAATGCGCAGTTAATATTTTTCTTACATTGAGCAGAATCCAGTGCTTCGAAATAATGTATAATGGATGATGCAATAGTGGCAATGTACCTCAGAACAAAAAATAAATGAATGTATAATAAATCCGCTTATAAATCTGCTGAGCAGGGTGGCGCAGTGGAGGCGTGCTGGGCCCATAACCCAGAGGTCCGTAGATCGAAACTACGCTCTGCTAATTACTTTTAATTATATAGATATACACTACTATTTATAATTTTGATAACCACTGAGTTATCTGTGAATATCTCCCAAAATATATATACGTAAAAAAATTAAATTTATCGCTGACAATTGCTTTTAAATGTCTTAAATTTCATTTCTAAAACTTGTGTGATACTTTATGCAAGCAACAATTGTTTATGTATATATATATATTTTCCCTCACTACGATTTGCAGTTAGGAGTGTAACAAAGAATTTTTTTCTGTTCAACATAACTGACAATAGTATATGCTGTAATTTACCGCAAACAATGTTCTTATTAAGATATGTGGGATACCTATCTTGGAGTTACTATCTTGGAGTGAACTATACCATTACTGTGGAACATATTAAAATAGTAAAACTATAAAATTATCGTATTGCCTCTTAAGCAATGATCTCTACCATTACTGTGTTATCACATTTGTTATGTCTGATCTCTGCCGTCATTGTGTTATCACATTTGTTAAATCTAATCTCTTTCATCACTTTCATACTAATTTAACAACAAACATTCGTCCCTTTCACTCCATCCCCTACTCATCCCTAACAAACTATTTACAGTTAGAATATTTTCCATAGCTGAAACGAATGTATACAGCACACATACACACATATGAATATTTACGCGAAGAAATTATTCACCTATTCAATATGACAAGCCTTACACTACAATTATAGTACTACCATCTTTAATTGGAAAAATTTCCCCTGTTGGAAATACATACATACATACATACATACATACATATATATATATATATATATATATATATATATATATATATATATATATATATATACATATATATATATATATATATATATATATATATATATATATATATATATATATATATATATATATATATATATATGTGTGTGTGTGTGTGTGTGTATATATACTAGTGGGAACCATTGAAATTCCATAAGGAAAAAGATTGAAAGAGGCTGTTTAAGAACGAAAGGATGATTTGCGTTTTAATTCTTATTTTGCTAAGTTATTTCACTGCCAGTCACAATAATTTATTATTTGATTTTAAAATTTCCCTCTGCTAAGCAATTTATATTTCCCAGTTTCTCTGTAACTCTTCAGCAAACTTTTGAACCATATGATTCCCCTCTTCCTGTATTTCGCATTTCTGTCCTTCTCTTCACCTCTCACTTTCATTAACTACATGAGTGACAGCATAATGCATCGGCTGGCTATCTTCTCTCTCACTCATCCTCAAAGTTCCTCTTCCTCTGTTTCACTCCAACTCCTCCTCATCTCTAACAAACTAAAACGTAAAGTGTGAACGAGCAGGTAAAAGAATAATATTATGGATTTTGTTCAATAAAAAGAAAGTTTTCACAATCAACACCACCATTACCGCTATAGTTTTTAGTTACAAAGCTACTTTCATTTCATTTTAGTCCACCTGTTTGTTTATATATATTTTTCTTGCTGTCGATGTATAGCTACTCAAACAATACAAACGCTATCTACCTCTCTCTCCGTCTTAATGTAATTGCTTCCCCTGTTCATCTCTCTTTCTCTGCCTTTTTTTAACCGCACCACCAGAACATCACCCACTGCTAAACATTGTATCTTAAACATATATCTTTCTCTTTAACTCCCCACTCAACAGCACGTCGTTAACATTTCTTTCTCCCTCTTTTCTCTCACCATTTATTCCTTTCGCTCTTTGCCTCTCCCTTCAACTAACCACGTGATGCATTTGGCCTTCTTATACCTCTTTCTCTGCTTCGACACTTCTTTCTTCTCTATTCATTCTCCTCCCTGTTTTCAATTTTACCCACTTTGCACTCACTCCTCCTCTACCTCTCTAACTAAAGTATAAAGAACAGGCAGAGAATTATATAGATATTTGGAATAAGGCGGCAAGCTTGCAGAGCAGTTAGCACGCCGGGTAAAACGCTCAGTAATATTTCATCCGTCTTTACGTTCTGAGTTCAAATTCTGCTGAGGTCGACATTGCAATTCATCCTTTCGAAGCCAATAAAATAAGTACCAGTTGAACACTGTGGACGATGTAATTGACTTATCCCTTCCCCCAAAATTGCTGGCATTGTGCCAAAGTTTGATACCAATGTCTATATATATATATATATATATATATATATATTTGGAATAAATAAATATATATGTCTATAAGTACAGGTATGTTTGCGTGGTAAGGAGCTTCCTTTTCAACCACATGATTGCGGGTTCAGTGTCGCTGCGTGGCATCTTGGCCAAGTGTCTCCTACTCTAGCTTCGGGCCAGCTAAAGCCTTGTGGGTGGATTTGGTAGATCGAAGCTGAGAGAAGCCCGTCTTATATATGTATATATATATGTGTGTGTGTATCAGTGTTTGTCCACCATTACCGCTTCGCAACTGGTATTGAAGCGTTTATGTTCCCGTAAATTATCGGTTCGGCAAAAGAAACCGATAGAATAAGCACTAAGCTTAAAAATAAGTCCTGGGGTCAATTTTTTCGACTAAAACACTTCAATGGAGTGCTCCAGCATGACCGCAGTCAAAGTGACTTAGACAAGCAAAGGGATAAAAAATATATGTGCCTGTGTGTATTTGTGCGCTAGCTGTTTTTCCTGAGTGTGCGTGTATGTAAGTGTATATCTATGTGATTGTAGATATATTAATCTATATCTACGATCCTTCAAAAAGCTATTGAAGCTAAATTAAAACTATAACATCTGTCCTAAATGTGTAAAATGAAGAGACAAACAAAATCTTCTGTTCTACAGGGACTTATTTACATTCGGAAATTCACGACTAATCGTTAGATTTATATCACAGAATAACGAAACAGTGAAATGCTATCTTTCATTAAAATAACGTTTCAAAATTATAGCTTGCATTGTGTAGTTTCACTTTAATACAATGCGAAACATAATGATAAATAATGGACTAATTCATGGTGAAACAGCAGCAATATAATCAAGAACAATCATTAATCTCATGTATCTTATAATGAAAATAGTTACTGTTTAGCAGAGTGGCGCAGTTGGAGCGTGCTGGGCCCATAACCCAGAGGTCCGTAGATCGAAACTACGCTCTGCTATTGCACATTTTTTTTTTAATATCTGCTAATCAACAGCTTCTTATTGACATACGCTCATACAATGCATGTAGGGGTACAAAACACAAAATATCTTTTCACAGTGATCTAATAGTATTTGACATACCATTAGTTCATTTCACAAACAGCTTTATTTATAGAACATTAGTCTATTCTACAAAGATTGTGATGAAAACGATTTGTTATCAGTACTGTTATTTAAAGAAAACATCATTTCGACATAAATGACTCTGCTCTAAGCAGTATCAGCTATTTTGTGGGGCGTTTTAAGCAGGTCTACAAAGCCGTTTTTGTACAACAGTCATTATTTCATTACTGAACAGGATTATAGTAGTATTTAAGCAGCTGAAGTTGCATATCCTGCGTCATACCCTTTTACCAATGAACTACAACCATCACGGTGAACAACCCACCGAGCACTTTGGTACTTTTCAGAGGCTACCTATAACAATACTGTGATACCTTTTTTTATAGTTAGAATAGATTTCTATTGATGAAATATATCATGAATACAACGGTAGCACGCACAACAACCAATCCAGCTTTCAAGCCTGCATAACGACCCCAGCCAGCCATTCAACCAACCTGTCAGCATGCGAGGTACGCAAGCAAGCTGGCAGGCTGTCTGGCGGGCAGGAAGGTAGGCAGGCAGACAGACAGGCACGTAGGACGGCTGTCACGCAACCAGACAATCAATCAGCCATTCACCCACCAGGACTGCAACGACCGCTCGGCAGCAAACTAGTCAACCTGCCATATTTGGAAATAGAATGGGATCTTCATATAATCATGGGAAATGCTTTTGGAAAACACCGTTTTTTTTTTTTGGCTATTTCGTGTGAAATATGTGAATGGTAATAATTTAATATTATTTTAACAAGTTATCTGTTATCCAATAAGATTTGGAAAAAAAAAAACTGTTGAAAACCAATAGATATTGAAAATAATCATCAGTTTGCGGAATTGGTTATATTTCCTACAATTGGAAATCACATTCTTCTTCATGATTTCAAGTTGGAATTGCATGCAAACTAATAATTAATAACCAGAACAATAAGTAAAGTTACGTACGATGTCATGAGATTTTTATGACTGATTTTTGATTAATGAATACTCTTTTTTCTCACAAAACCTTAAAATTTTCTTCTCTTTTATTGCAGGGATGTTATTGGCACAAGAAAAACGCCAGTCAGTAATTTCTTTCCACCAAAATGGCCTAACAACACAGGATATTGTTGCTAAAGGCATTGCACCTGAAAGAACTCTGTACAGGATTATAAAACTTTCAAAGTGATAGGATCCATGACAGTGAAGATGTCCCCTAGTCATCAACGTCTGTCCTCTGACCGCCAAGACAGGGCTTTGCTGAGAAATTCATTGAGGAATCAAATTGCCGGCAGTAAACAGCTTGCTAAAGCGTTGGAATCAGCCGGTTTCAACGCTTCAGCTCGGACTGTTCGACAACGACTTCTTGACAATGGTCTCACTTCACAGAGTGCTGCAAAGAAACATTTTTTGCCCATGAAAAACGTGAGGGACAAGTTTACCTTTTGCAGAAAATATATAAATTAGTCTAGTGAACAATAGGAGAAAGTGATTTTTTCTGATGAAGCAACATTTCAGACATCTGGAAAAAAGGCTCGTCAGAAGGCGACAAAGGTGAACACTATGATGAGGCCTGTATTATGCCCACGGTCAAGCATCCACAAACCATTCGTGTGTGCAGTTTCTTTTCCTCCAAGGGCGTTGGATCACAGTCAGCTTTGCCGAAGAACACTTCTATGAATTCCACATGGTACCAAAATATCTTTGAAAACCATAAGCTTCCAGCCATTGAGAGGCAGTTTGGCGAAGAAACTTGCATATTCTAACAAGATAGAGTGCAAGTATTTAATCACAAAACCCGAAAATGGAAGAAAAAACACACACCCCAAAAATAAACAAAAGGGTTGCGAGTGGGATTCGAAACCTGAATGGTCTGTAAACATGGTGGACACTCAACAATCATACAATTGGAACACTTCGGATACAGACTACCATTTTAAAAAGTATCATTTTTACCAGCAGTAATTGGCTATTGCCTTCGTCTTGATCATATAGAGGCTTCGAGAGATACGAACTATTTTCGTGTTCTAAAATGGATCTCGAAGTAGATTAAACTATAAATAACAGCTCATAATTATTGAGTTACGAAACCCTTGGATGGAGAAAAATCATCAACTATGTCTATAGATATGAGCATTCAACTTTTTCATCCATGTGAATTAGATATTTTAATATATATATACACACATATATATATATATGTATATATATGTACACATAGACCCAGACATACACACACATACCTGCAAACATGTGCATACATATTTGCATATAGCTATAAACGTATATGAATGCGTATACATGCATGAGTGTGTGCGCCTGTGCATGTGTGTCTGAGCTATTGAATAATAAAGTTTTTAATACAGTAGATAATAGTATAACCAGCAAGTTAACAGAATATACGGTATAGGATACAAATACAACACGTACTAAGATATATATACCCATGGATATATATGTATGTGTGTGTGTCTATATGCATGTGTTTACGTGTGTGTCTGTGTGCGTGTGTCTGTGTGTGTGTACTTACATAGGATTATCATATATACATATATGTGTATATATAAACATATGTATATATCTATATATATCTATATATATATATATATATATATATATATACATATATATACGTATAAATTCATGTATCTATATGCAAATATATATACATATGCACACACATACACACAATACACACATATATATTTATATACATACGTACTTACATCCATACGTATATAGTATATATATATATATATATATATATATATATATATATATATATATGTATAGGTATATATGTAAGTATATTCATACACACACACACACACACACACACACACACACATATGAGTGTTCTTATCTGCATAGATGCGTACGTGTTTGTGTTGCGCATTGGTTTATGCATATATGTGTGTACCTATTTATGTACGTATACGTACGTGCGTTGGTGGGTGTGTGAGTGAGAGAGTGAGACTGAGGTAGAGAGACACGGAGAAAGAGAGAGAGGGAGGGGGAAAGAGAGAGAAAGACAGATGTGGTGGAAATAGGAGAATGGGAAAAACAAAGGAAGAAGGATACGTTATAGATATGATGATTACGTAGTTAGCAACAGATCGAATTTATAGTGAATTGTCTGAGGAAGATAGCATTTTTTTCCTATAGCATCAACTTTATTGAAATAACCTTACTGACAAATACGACATAAATCATATATAGTAGTAAAAGACTTCAAAGAACTTACTGTGGCATGTACATAATTCGGTATAGAAAGCCACTATTTTATATAGTTATATTCTTGCAGGCATATCCATAAGACTACTCACAAACACACATACACGCACGCAGAAACAAACATACTCACACACACACACACACACACACACACACACACACACACACACA
>NC_142934.1:104904061-104909061 GCF_046866305.1 Octopus bimaculoides | reverse complement strand
ATTCGGAGGGAAAACATGGATGAAAAATGAAGATAAGTCAGCAGTGTTTATTGGAAATCATAGGAAAATGTATAAAATTTTATCAGAAACATCAAAACACTTCTATATACGGGCTCCATTGGTTGCACGAAACGTATCAAGACGATGCTCAATTCCCATTGCATAGACTATTCATGAGCATCCTGTAATTTTGTATATATACAACATACACACACACACATATATATGTATGTTTATATTTACATATACGTTCACACAAAAATCACATACACATAGTAAAAATGTTAATTATTAGCAGAGCGTAGTTTCGATCTACAGACCTCTGGGTTATGGGCCCAGCACGCTTCCACTGCGCCACTCTGCTCAACAACTTGCTGCTTTGGAATATACTTTATTATTGTTTCTTGTAAGAGCGCTATTATTGCATCAGCCATTCCTTGTACATAATTTTGCCGCAGAGAAGAAAAATAACACAAAACGCGCTTTATATTATAAACCTGTTATAAATTTTATAACGTTGAAATGTTAATATAACGAAATGACATTTCACTGCACCGATTCTCTTATATTCTCACCTGGTAGTCGACCGATGTCTTTGTAAGACTTCAAAACAATTGTATTCTGAGACTCTTTTCGTTTCTTCAATATTGGGGAAGTTTGGAGGCGGCGAGCCAGTGGAATCGTTATCACACCAGGCAAGATGCTTCGCGTTCTAAGTTCAAATTCCACCGAGGTCGACTTCACCTTTTATCTTTCTCGAAGTTGCTGGCCTTCTGCCATAATTTCGAAACCAACGTCAGGGAAGCTTGAGGTGGTAAGCTGGATAAATGCTGAGCAGCGTTTCGACTGCTTTATGTTCGGAGTTCAAATGCCGCTGTAGTCGACTTTGATTTTCATCCTTTCGGGGTCGATAAAAAAGTACCAGTTGAACACTTAGGTTGATGTACTGTATTTTAACGTGTATAAGGAACCCCCACCAATTTATTGGGCTTAAAATTTGGAAAAAAGGTTTTGTAAGGGATTATAATACTATCCATGTATAAGAAACTCCCATATTTTTTAAGCCTAATTTGTGACAAAAAAGGGTCTCCTTATACACATTATAATACGGTAATCGACTTACCCCACTTCCTCGAACCTTCTGACCTTGTGCCAAAAGTTGAATACAATATTAGGGAAGCTGTTACTGTACAGATTGAATTTAATCTCTATAACTCGTAGAAGAGACGTGATTGGTTATTATTAGTATATTTAAAGCCATAGACATAAAGGGTAAAGGGTACACCCCCTTCGTTCATGAAGAGCCATGGGATTGCCTCACCCCCATAAAGTTACTCTCCGAGGTACAAGTCCGGGCAAGGTTGTTTATGGAAGACTAGCTGTCGCCCAGATACCAGTTCTCTCCCTATACCACGTTATGTCATTTTTACCAGAAAAATGTTTTTAAAAAGTTATAGAAGTTTAAGGTTTGATTATTTCACCTCGTCAAGAAACAGGATTTGGAAGCTGCCATTTCGTGCGTGACTGCACATTTTGTCGTCAACATCCTGAAAATGCTTACATCTCTTATATTTTCCGTGAATTTTTCATGGGTCCAACCAGTTATAATAAATACATTTATAATTTACTACTAATAATATAATAGTACTCAGCGAAATTTTTTAATACTCACACATTTTCGTGACTATATTTTTTGGATCTTTTCTGTTTGTTTGTTAGCGTCAATTTTCTATTCGAATTGATTTTATATTCAGTGTAATGATATCCTTTTATAGGTTTATTAATGAAGTGAAAGTAATTTTCGCTATAAATCAATGAATAAAGAGTTATTAGTAATTAAAGTTTGAAAAGTTTAGTATGTGCCACAGGCACATACATGTTTTTTCTCTTTCAAATTAGAATAGATATTTATTTACATGAAAGAAAATTACGGGAGAACTTTGGTGCTGAAAATAACAGCTAAATAAGACTTATTTACATGAAAGAAAATTACCGGAGATATAACGTGTTGTTTACAAATATTGACAACATGTGCTATTTTGTCACGCACAAAATGACAGCTCTGAAATCCTGTTTCCTGACTGGGTGAAAATGATCAAACTTTAAACCTCTATAACTTTTTAAAAAACATTTTTATGGAAAAAATGAAATAACTCCTGCAATTCAATTTGGGCAAGTTTATTATTGTACCAACGTCGGAGTAACCAGTGAAGATCGAAGGATCAACACCAAGAAGGAAGAACTATAATTTACATATATTTATTAGCTTGCCTGACAGGTAGTTAGAGGACATAGAAGATGCTGTCTGCCAGTAGAGGGGGAAAGAGTAAGGAATGCACGGTGCTGACTAGAAAGGAAGAAAATATAAACGTGGCTCTGCTCTGATTGGCTGCATACAAATAAATTTATTACTGGGGTCCGGAACTCTCGTGGGAATAAAATTTCGCGTCCCGGATAACATTTCACGGTGTCCCGGGAAATATTTCGCGGGGTCCCAGATGACAATTCACTGTTTCGTTATTCATAGTAAAACTCTAACGATCACTTATGAATTTTTATAGATTTGATTTACCTTCTGTAGCTTTATGAAGATGTATGGATGTAAATTAAAATCTACGTATATACAAAGACAACCAATCAAGTGGTTGCATCGGTTTAAGTGACTAACCCTCTTTATTCGGAATAAGTATATTTATTCCAAATATATATGGTTGTGAGATAAGAAGCTTGCTTCCCAGCACATGGTTCCAGGTTCAGTCCCATTGCGTGGCACCTTGGGCAAGTGTCTTCTATTATAGCCTCGGACCAACCAAAGCCTTGTGAGTGGATTTGGTAGGCGGAAACTGAAAGAAGCCTGTCACATATGTGTGCGTATGTGTGCTTGTATGTGTGTGTTTGTCTACCCTGCATCGCTTAACAACCGATGCTGGTGTGTTTATGTCCCCGTAATATAGCAGTTTGGCAAAAGAAACCGATAGAATAAGTATTAGGTTCACAAAGAATAAGGCCTGGGGTCGATTTCTTCGACTAAAATCCCTTAAGGTGGTGCTCCACCATGGCCCCAGTCAAATGATAGAAACAAGTAAAAGAGTAAAAGAATATTTAACAAACACATGTTTGTCTACGTACGAATGAAGGGTGCACCATACAACAATGGAAATGATTGAAATTATAGAGGCACCGCCACAGTGCTTCAGTGCTAGTTAAACTGAACTGGCAAGTAATTTTTTCATGTAAGTATTCGTGTGTATATATGTGTGATGTAGTTATTTATTTCAGCAATGAAACGCACTCTACCTGTAAACAGGTGCGGGAGGAGTGGTGTAGTTTGTTGTTAAACTGATACGGAAGTGATGGGAGAATTGGCCAGCCCGAAGTGATACAACAGTGATGGTAAATAGCGTCTCCTACACAACGGCATAGCCCACCTGTACACCATTATACTGTTGATGTCAGAGTGATGGTATTTATCTATCTAAATAGGACCCATGTTAACGATTAAATATAGCATAAATTGTTGTGAGCGATGTTGAATTGATAAATGACTTCGTCATTACAGTTCTGATCGCAATCGTCCTGAAGAAAAGGAAACCAAAAAAAAAACAAAACCAAAAAAAAACTAATAAACAAATTTTACACGCACAAAGCATGATGAAAATGAAGTAATGAGAGATAAAATATGATGGAATAACTGTCGACTTCGACAGAACTTTTCTTTAATGCATGTAAATGTGGGGTATATTCGCGAATGACAATTCAGTAACGATGTGTAATACATACACACATATATATACAATGTAAATAGATTTAGCTGACAGTTGATTCGATCTACATACCACTGGTTTATGAGCCCAACACTTTTCCAATGCTGGCTGGTAACGCTTGTTGCTCTATATTACATTATTTACTTACATTGTCTGTTCTGGTTTATTTTGCCACGTTTGCATCATCCGTTATGAATAATTTATTCCATGTATTGAACTCTCGTAAATGTAAGAAAAATATTAACTACACAATGCATTGGGTTGTTAATTTGTTTCGGCTCGCTATGTTCTGCTTTCATTTCGGGACAAGGTCAAGTTTACCTTTCCTCCTTCGGGGTTGATTATATAAAGAACCAGTCAAGTGATTGCATCGATGTAATCGACTAATCCGCTTCTACCAAAATTGCTGATCTCTCACCTAAATCACAAGTCATTACTTATCGAATCATCGGTTATACCTAACGTCTTGTTCTATGGCACTTTTTGTCTCTTTTAATACTTTCTCAAGTAAAATCAAATCAGTGAGATCCTAACCAGCGATTATGACATTAAGTCTACGTAAGTTCAACTTTCACTTAACTATCTCTCACTTAAAGACTGGACACTTGGAACCGATTCAATCTTTCAGTCGATATATTCCTATATTTCTAAGCCAGCAAATTGCCAGTGTCGTATATCGTCAGATAATACATTTATTTGCTCTCTGCGTGTGGTAACAAATAACATTTTTACCTATACGTATACATACTGTGTAAATTTCATATAATTATGAATCAATATAAAACTATCAAAAAGTAGTGTTTTCATGGTAGAGGTTAGTTTCGATCTACAGGCTACTAGGTTTTGCACCCGGCACGCTTCCACTGTGTTACTGTGCTCAATGAGTAGAGTAAAGAAATATTAAAGAAAGAAATAACTTACAAATTCAGCATAATTGACTGTACTCTATCATGCTATACTTTACCGTTGATCTGGTACCCTTTTAGCCAGGTAAATGACATCGCTGAGATTTTATTGTGCCTCAAAATAAAAAAAAAGGTGCTCCTGGTGGTGATGAGTACGAAACATTTTATATGCTGCTCTAACGACTTCAATAATTCGCTGTCTTAAGTTTTTATTTTTTGGTTTTTGTTTAAACTTCAGCATATATCTGCGGGAAAAGCTAATGAGCTAGGCGTTTCAAAGCTGTTATATTTCTAAGGATTACGGAGTGAAGGCAGATGTGGCTCGATATCT
>NC_142934.1:104836561-104889061 GCF_046866305.1 Octopus bimaculoides | reverse complement strand
AATCATTGCTATTACAACCACAGCAGGTCAGGTTTAGGAAACTTGGCTATTTGAGAGGATTCTACCAACATCCTACTACTGTCATACCACTCCCGAATTCTTCTTCTTCTTCTTCTTCTTCTTCTTCTTCTTCTTCTTCTTCTTCTTCTTCTTGGTGGTATTATTATTATTATTATTATTATTATTATTATTATTATTATTATTATTATTATTATTATTATCAGTAGTAGTAGTAGTAGTAGTAGTAGTAGTAGTAGTAGTAGAAGTAGTAGTCGTCTTATTATTTTTAAGGCAGCGAGCTAGAAGAATCATTGGGGCGTACAAAAAATATACTTAACGAAATCTTACGCTTTGATTTAGAATCCCAATAGGATGAACTTTGTATTTCATTCAATCGGGGTTGATAAAATAATGTGCCAGTCAATTACTGGAGTTGATAGTATCGACTACCCGCTTCTCACCAAAATTTCAGGTCTTGTGTCTATGACAGAAAGGATTATCATTGCTATAACTGGGTTACCTACATCCGTAAATATATATATTTCTCCATCTTCACAGATGATTGCAGTCTTCTTGTGCTTCATCGTTTTTAGTAGCATTTCTGACTTTCTGTCCATGGACTCTCAGATGAATGTCTTGCTCCTTTGCAGATCTGTATGGTTTGAAGCAGCTGAAGGTTGTAAGTTACTGTGCACTTCGAATTGGTCAGGTTAGCACGTGTCACCACTCGTCTATTTCCATAAGATTTTCAGTTGATGGAATGGTATACGAGGTCAACATAAAGACACATCTGTACATCATTGGATTATAGTGATAAACGAAATTTAAACGTAAAGACGGACAAAATGTCACAATGCGTTTTGACTGTCGTTCTAAGGATTTTTATTTCTTTACTGCCCACAAGGGGCTACACACAGAGGGGACAAACTAGGAGAGACGAACGGATTAAGTCAATTATATCGACCCCAGTGCGTAACAGGTACTTATTTAATCGACCCCAGTGCGTAACAGGTACTTATTTAATCGACCCCGAAAGGATGAAAGGCAAAGTCGAAATCGGCAGAATTTGAACTCAGAACGTAGCGACAGACGAAATACCTATACGCATTTCGCCCGGCGTGCTAACGTTTCTGCCAGCGCGTGCTAAGGATTCTGCCAGCTCAACGCTTTTGATGGAGCTAATATTGGTGGTGGTGTTGTTGTTGATGTTGATATTTGCATTTGGTTGTGGTGACTCGTCATGTCTGTTCTACAAGTATAATAGAAGGCACCCATTACTAACCATGTCCTGGTCATTTCATTCGCCTGACCGCATGCAAGGATTGAACCACGTGATAAATGTCAAAATTATGCTAAAGACCGGAAGTTCATAGAAATGCGCTTTCTCTCTTCATTGCCATTTATTTTTATAGGCATTTATTTCTCCCCTTCCGTGGAAGAGTTTTCTATGCATATTTTACTTACATACCTGCAATAAACCCAGACGCACGTATATACAAATACACACATAAAGAAATGTATAAATACAAGTACACACGTACACTAACACAAAAACACACGGACACACACGGAAGACAAACGCTTCGCATACATATATGCATTTACAAAACACACTCATACATATATGTATATATATATATATATATATATATATATATATGTATACACACATACACACACACATATATATATAAATATGTATGTATATATATATATATATATATATATATATATATATATATATATATATATATTTATGTGTGTGTAAGTATATACATATGTATATACTTATTTATATGCATAGATATATGTATATATATATATGTATATATGTATATATATATATATTATATATATATATATATATATATATATATATATATATATATATATATACACATACACACATAGATGTACATGTATATATATGTATATATATACATATATATTTATATCTTTGTTTATATACATAGATTTACATACATATATACATATAATTTATAGACCTATATATATGCATATATTCATGTATAGATACATATGTGTGTATGTACATGTATGTTCATGTTTGTATGTGTGTATGAGCATGTATGTGTATGTGTGCGTGTGAATATTAACTCAATAAGCAGCTATATATACGCCTATATGTGTATATGCATACGTATCTATATCTGTATACAAATGTAATCACTTTTACACAAATCCACACACATATATTCACACTCATACACATACATACATTTATACAATGTACATTCATTCATGCACTCATCTTTTCACCATAAATTTTGTTTGTGTCGCATTTTCGTCCTAGCTAAGAGATGAGGAGTCAAACGTCTACGAAATCCGTCCAGCCATGACATTCCTACAAACGTATGCATATCCAAGACTATCGATCCCAAAATATTCTTCCATTTTAAAATAGTAGAATGTAATCTAGAGTAGATTTGGTAATTTATTTCGTGAATATAAGAGGCCACACACAACTGCCCTCAATTGCTGCAGAAATTGTTATTTACTAGCATGTGTACAGCGATTAGCAAGCAGATCTAAGATCAGTTCAACCGTGGCCATACCGTCTTTTGCCTCGGTAATTTACGCTAAAATTTATCTAGTGTGTTTCTCACATTTAAAATCGCGTAGTGAAATACATGTGAGTTGTTTTCTATTACCATGAAACGAAGTGACAAAGCTGATGCTCTTCATACTGGCCATGTCGATATGCGGTCATGTCACACTCACTTCTACGTTGTTCGTTTTATCCTAACATTTTAGTCCTCTTATTTTATTATATATTCTCATCTGCTTCTAACCCTCCTCTGCTGTAGAATCATCTATATTCTTAGTCTCTACTCTTCTCCAAATATTAATCAAAATATTAATCCATATGTTTTCTATCCTTCCGTTTTGAGCAATCACTTTTTCTTTTCATTGCTGCACTTATATTTGTTTCCAAGCGTTTACATCTCACAAGCACACACACACACACACACACACACACACACACACACACACACACACACACACACACACACACACACATACACACACACACAGACAGACACACTCACACACAGACACACACACACAGACACACACACACACACACACAGACACACACACACACAGACACCTACAAACGCACACTCAGAAACACGTGCACTGTTGAAGAAACATGATATTAATTTAAAACACAAACATACTCTTCACATATTTCTGTTATCGTAATATCATTATATACTGTTAAGTATCACAGATTTTTGTCATACATATACACCCTGCTCACTGATATATTCTATCATTGTATATCCTATATATATTTTTTCGTTTCGTGATTCAGGATTATTCAATCTGAAAACCTGCTTCGACTAATCTGTTAATTTACTTTATCTTCATTCTGTATCTTAAGTTCATTGTCGCTCAGACGTGTATGTAGAGGTAAAATATTTATTTACTTTGCATATGTTTTGATATTAACGATGTGTTTTGTAATGAGGTGCAGTTGGAAAAAATAGCATTAGGCAATTACTTCAACGCTATTCTGTAAATATAAACTTGAGTATTGTGAATTCATGCTTTTTCTCTACTCTCAAATAAAAATGTTACAATTACAAATGGTAATCAAACATGGTGACCGACAAGCTCAGGCTTCGCTGCTCGTTACGTTGAGGAAAGCAAACTTTCAAGAGATCGGTTGCTTTCCGATAGGTTTATAGTCGAGCCCGTGGCAGTAGAGACCACCGGTGTTCTCGGCCCCCGGACAAATTTCTTTGGCTATCCGCAAATGCGAATCCTGTGAGTCAGCGTAGCGGTTCCAGTGCAACTCACTCGTCATCCGGGATAACGCCTTCTCAGTTATGTCTACTGGGAACTTGAAGCAGTCTAAATCATAGGAAGTTGTACGTTCCACCTCTTAATGTAACGTTATTCCAAATAATGTATTGACACTGCATGAAATGTGCTTAATAACTAAATAAGTTAAGATGTAGTATCGTATAGGGTATTTGTTTGTCAACATGTATTTGGGCACAAAATATATATTACCCTTTTCTTTGACGGTATTCCTCAACAAGGAATATAACACCATATTTTGTTGGGTGAGTGACACATATTCTCTCATTAAAATACTTGAAAATAATGTCAATATACTTTGCCTTTCTCAGGTTCTATATACGCTGCTGCAAACTTGTAAGTTTCGATTAAAAAGTTTTGAAAGCCCTCCATATAATGCATTCACAATTCCGCATCCCGGACACCGTTTTCTGTTTCACTTATCGCATCTTGTAAGAAGTTTCTTAACGCATTGCTTTGTTTCAAGACTGTCATGTAACACATCAGGAGCTACATGAAATACTACCTACGATGGGATAGGTCAAATCTCTAGAAATGACATCTGCATTACAAAATAATCTCATGTTCCATTCTTTCGCTTAAAAAATAAATTCGACGCATTTAATCAAATACACACTTAAGTACACACACACACATACACACACACACACACACACACACACACACACACACACACACATACACACATTCATACATATACATAATACATGTATGTATGTATGTATGTATCTAAGTGGGTGTATGTGTGCACATGAGACATGCACACAGATATATATATACGTTTCTATCATTCGACAGATATAATATAATCACAAAATATGAGAGTGTATGCAAATTTAAATGTTTATATATGTCTATATATCTATCTATCTATCTATCTATCTCTCTCTCTCTCTCTGTATATATATATATACATATACCCACACGTGTGTGTGTGTATACATATAAATACATATGCATAAACGCATATATCTACATATATATATATATATATATATATATATATATATATATATATATATATATATATATATATATATATATATATATATATATACATATATATATATATATACATATATATATAATATATATGTATATATGTATATCTATCTCACTATCTAGCTAGCTATTTCTCTTCTCTCTCTCTCTTTATATATATATGTATATATATATATATATATATATATATATATATATATATATATATATGTATACATACACACACACACACACACACACACACACACACACACACATATATATATATATATATATATATATATACATATATACACACAGAAACATATATATCTATATCTATATATACGCGCCTGTTCACACGTAACACTTTATATGCTAGAGCGGTATTTTAAAATAAATTGGTTCTAAAGAACGCGTTGATTCGCTACTTTCTCCCAATATTCACAAAACATCAAATTACCGAGTGATATGTAGCAAATTCTTCACCATTCATATATATTTTATGTATACATACATTGGTGTATGTATTTATTTGTTTTGTGCGTAAGACAATTTTAATCATGACAACACGTGCGATGTCATCTTTGCTTCTTTTCTATTTCCCGTTGTGCTTCCCTAAACTTGTTCCCTGCCAGAAAATAAGGGAATTATTCAACGCTGAGTCAGAGGAATATGAAAGAAGCATTTTTGAATGATTGAAGGTCTTGTTAGATCTACGTCCACACATACACGCATACACACACATCTATATATAAATATATATGCATTTATGTATATATGTATACATATGTATGTATGTGTGTGTATGTGTGCGGGCGTGTGTGTATTTGTAAAGATATATGTGCATGTATGCATGGATTCATTGGCTTAAGAATATACGGAATATATGACTATTTGCAAACAAGTATTTCTGTGAATATATGTGCTTCCATAATTAAGTACACGCATCCCTTCACAGATGCATAAATTTAGATATATTACCATGCTGTTGAATATATATTATAATATTTTTCTCTGTACACACACACACACATATAAAAACATATGTATGTATACACAAACACACACGTACACACACACACACACACACACACACACACACACACATATATATATATATAAATATATATATGTATATACATACCTATATATATATGTGTATATGTATGTATACATGAATATGTATGTATATGTAGATGTATATGTTTACATATATACATACATATCTCCCTCTGTGTGTGTATATATATATATATATATGTATATATATATATATATATATATATATATATATATATATATATATATATATATATATATATATATATATATATATATATATATATATATATATATATATATATATATATGGGAGAATGTACGAAAAAAACCCAACAACAGACGAGGACATATATAAGAAGAATAACCACCAAGATAGATTCCTAATATGCTAGAATATGCCAGATTGTCTAACCACGAAGAATGTGTTCTCAAGAAATTTCAGCAAAAGCCAGAATGAAAGCGAGCAAGAAAGCTAAAAAGATACAAAATTTTGCAATACACTCCATATCACAGGTTTCGTTATTAACGGTCACTAATGTGATCGTCCGTAGTTCATCAGTGAAGAGAACTACACACAAGACGTCCTCTCGAAAGGGAACGTGTATAAAGTTCTGCCAATTATGTGTCAGGGTCTATTTCGAATGTCTTAATTTTGGTGCGCTGATGCCGGAAAGAATTCTGCAGTTAATAAATTTCCGCAGCGAATTTACCGGTTAGAGAACATGGCTATTTAAAAATTAAATAATGAGGGTAGAAATTAATATTATTAATTAATATCAATTTAAACCAGTGGCCTAGTATACTTAAAAAAATCGGAAGACTATGAATTATATTACATATATCAGAGGAATAACAACAAAGGTGGATTTGTAATATGCTAGAAGAAGACACCAGATCGTCTTACCCCGAAGAATGTGTTCAGAAGAAATTTCAGCAAACACCAGAATGTAAGCCTCCAAGACAAATGAAAAGTTACAAAATTTGGCAAGAAAACTCCATACCTCAGGTTTCGCTAATTATCACATATATTTATAGATAAATTCCTCTATTCTACAGAACATCGAGGTATCATTCATTCTTTTGTTGCCATATTATTATTATAAATACATAAATATGCATATACATATAAATATACATATATTTGTATGTTTGTGGGAATTTGTTGAATATAATTCTTAACAAGAATATATATTTTATTCATATTTAAATATATATTTCACGCAGTTTTTCAAAATCAGCGCTCCACATTTTACAAGAAAACACAATACATGCATACATCCATACATGCACACATACATACATACATACATACATGCTTACAAAGGTGTGAACTCATACACATTCACACACACGCACACAAGCATACGCACACAAGCATACGCACACAAGCATACACACACGAGCATACGCACACACTCCCTTATCTATCTATCTTTCTATCTATCTATCTATCTATCTATCTATCTATCTACAAATACACACACAAACACTCACACACACACACACACACACACACACACACACACACGTATATATATATATATATATATATATATATATATATATATATATATATATATATATATATATATATATATATATATATATTAAATAGCGTACATTTAAACACAAGAGAAACTACATTTAACAGGTCATTTTACACGCTAGAAGAAGCAGACAAAACGATCAAAACCACATATATATTCTTTTGCAGGTTTCAGTTATTTCACTGCGGCCATATGAGAGCATCGCCTTTTGTCTTTTGCCGAACCGCGAAGTTACGGGGCTTTTGTTGGTCAGAGGCTATAGTAGAAGACACTCGCCCAAGGCGCCACGCAGTTTCACTGAACCCAGGACCATGTGGTTGAGAAGCAAGCCTCTTACCATACAGCTATGCCTGCGCCTATACACACACACATACACACACACACACACACACACACACACACACACACACACACACACATATATATATATATATATATATATATATATATATATATATATATATATATATATATATATATATCTACACACACACACATATTGATGTATATATGCATACAATAGTATATATAGTATGGCCAATAGTATTAGGCAACCCGCAAATGATTTTGTGTTCTGAAATCTCAACGTTAATGAAACTTGTGCACGTGGTAGATTATGTTATATTTCACAATATACATTAGTTTTAATATCTGGTTGACCGATCTTTAGCATCAGTTACCGATTTATACCGTCAGGCATTGGATCAACTCGGTTCTCGCAGGTGCTAGGCTTAATTTTACTCCATTCTTCTCTCAACTTTTGGTACAAATGCGCTTTATTTTTAATTGTCGCATTCCTGTTAGCTTCACCAAGAGTTCCCCATAGATGTTCGATCGGATTTAGATCAGGACTTTGAGCTAGCCAGTCCATAAGAACTGTACCCTGTGTGTCAAACCTATTGACAAGTATTCTTTGCTGTATGATATGGAGCGTTGGCCTGTTGAATAACACTGATTTTCGACACTGCTGGATGCAATTTAGCAATTGATGACTAAAAGATCCGAAAACATAGAAACGTAGGTAGCTGAATTAATCCTTCCTTGACATAAAAACATTTCTCCGGGTCCTGTGGCAGACATTCACGCTAACACCAAGATAGAACTACCTGATGTTTTAATTTTGGTGCACAAAAGTTGCACCCAATATACCGAAAATCTGAATAAAAACATGAAAAATAGTATTAGCTTTACGTTGGATACTTATTTATATATTTTAGGCAACTGAAGACGTTATGCCATATTCGCTTCAGAAACTCATCGCTTCTTCCTGGCTTTACAATCCTTTCAGACCGTACTCTACAAGCCTCCTTCTAACAGTTCTGGTTGATATTTGTGAAGTACTTGCCTCGTTGAAGTCCGCACAGAGCTCTGACGACGTTTTTCTCCTGTTTCTGAGCGAGCGCCGGATGATGGATATGTCATCACGAGGTGATGCAACCTTTTTTCTACCTGTTCTTTGTATAGTTTTCACATCTTTTGTCTCTCTGAAGCGCTTGAGAGTCGTTTGTACCGTACATAGAGAACATTTCATCTTTTGAGCAATTTGCCTTTGAGACATTCCATCTTCATGATGAGCTACGATTTGACCTCGCTCACACTCACTCAACGCTCTTGTATTATGCATTTAACTGTTTATTAACTGTATCTACAAAGTATTTTAGTATAAAATTCTGAAATAATCAAGGAAACATAAAATAATAATTGATGCTAAAGGCGGGTCAACCAGATATTAAAACTAACGTATGTTGTGAAATATACCATAATTTACCATGTGCACGAGTTTCATTAGCACTGGGATTGCAGAAATCCAACACATTGATTGGTTGCCTAACACTTTTGGCCAAGGCTGTGTATATATATATATATATATATATATATATATATATATATATATATATATATATATATATATATATATATATATATATATATATATATATGTATGTATGTATGTATGTATGTATGTATGTGTATATGTATATATATTTTCATATTTATATATATATATATATATATATATATATATATATATGTGTGGAAATATACATATATACATTTGCAAATATACATATATACTTACAGACGTTTATGTAAATATGGGTTTGTGCGCGAGGGAGGATGTTTCATGTGAAAAAAGGATCACAAGTGTAACTGTGTTGCTCGAGTAATCATAAATATCCTTACATACATCTTTATGCATTATGTAAAATATTAAGATGGATTCACAGAGAAGATGAGAAAATGTATGAATTCATACAAACAAATAAAAAAGTATCAGCACACACATGTCTACGCGCAAACACATTTCCTTATCCATATGTTCACGTGAATGTGTTTGTATATGTGCATATGTGCGTGTGTGTATATGTGAATATGTGTACATGTGTGAGTGTGTATGCGTGTGTCTCTTTTTGTGTGTCTGTATGTGTGTGCGTGCGTGTGTGTTCGTGTGGGTGTTTGCATTTATATATGAATGTATATTAATGTTTGTTTTTTTGTTATTCTAAAGACAACTTTACTTTTATCTGATGGGCTTAGCTGACCGAAACTTCAAAGTCACTCTGAACAACATTTTTCTATAAGAATAACGCGCGCACACACACACACACATACGCACACGCACAGACACATACACGACACACACATGCACGCACTCACACACACACATACAAACACTCACACACACTCATGCACTCACGCACGTACATACACACGCATAAACATAGACATATATAATATGCATGTATATCAAATGTGCTTCTGTATACATCTAAATAAATATATATATATATATATATATATATATATATATATATATATATATATATATATATATATATATATATATATATGTTTCCATGCGTGCGTCTATCTTACCTGGAGGAGCGCACTTGGTGAGAAACTCTGCTTTTTTAAAGATTAAATTATTACCTGAAAATGGATTAATGAATCGTTTTTTATATATTAACTTCAGCTGCATTCAAACACACTCCACGTATGTTCCTTCCTCACATACCCAGTATATGAATATATACACACGCATACACACGAACACACACACAAACACACAGACATAAAAATTTGTTTGAAAGATCAGAATCATCTATATATAAGTAAAGGAAAATAGACGGACACACATGCATATATATGTGAATTATCTCTGTTTTCCAATCTGTACATATTTCTGCTTGACTGTCTAGTCCTGCATATGTATTCATAATTAAGGAAATAATATTTGAATATGTATATATATATATATATATATATAATATATAGTTTTAGGGAAAATAACCAAGTTTCAAGAACTCATCGATGAAAATCCACTATCACATATAGAAAAATTAATAATTAAAAGCACAATAAATGAGTATAATATAAAGTAAAGTAAATATCATAAGATAAATATAATAAAAAGATTACACGTGTTTCATAACCAATTTTCAAATAGAAAAGAAATTTAAATCGATTAAAATCAATTGAAATTATCGAAAATAAGTTCTATTCAAAAATATAGCTACTCGTCAGATCGTAAGTAGAACAATAATTAGATATATATCTCAACCAACAATAAGTACCAAATGAATTAATATGAAATACTTATTATATAAAGATAGAAAAATTATTTAAAAATATCATAATATCAAAATAATAACCATTCAATAATCATCCCTTCATCCATTATAATAACATGTATATTATATACAAAAAACATCTTACATAAATTATCATTGTTTTAAATTATCATTGTTTTAAATACAATTTGATCGAAGTTTAAGTTTAAAATAATAATGAAGATAAAATTAGTACATATTTAACCGGTGTAATAGTTAAAGCTATACTATTTAAAGCTATATATATGTGTGTGTGTGTGTGTGTGTGTGTGTGTGTGTGTGTGTGTGTGTGTGCGAGCGTAGCTGCATATGTAAATATATACATGGCTGTATGTGCGTATATATGTATGAATGTATGTATGTATATGTGTATGTATCTATCTACCAATCCCCATTGTATGTATCTATCTATCAATTTTCCATGCAATATATTTACATGGAAAAATGTGAGCATGAAAAGTAATCTCCTTAAGATTATAAACTTGGAAAAATACAGGACAAGTTATTACATCTGCAAAAGTATAGGACAAACCATTACTTCAAGTAAAGTAAAGAATAAAAAACGTTTTACTTAAAATATTGCAGCAGAGAATGCCAGTTCTAATTTATCACTCTTTACAGTTCTCATTTTTAAAATTTACTGTACAAAACTGTTCAGCTAATTCTTAAGTTTTTCTAATTAGTCACTTTTTTCTGTATTTAAGGTAGAAAATTAGCCAAATTCTACTTAAATAAGTACAGTGTTATTTGTAAACTACAATAAAATATTTTTTAATATTCACATTTTTGTTTTAGTTGCAATATTTTAATTTTAAGTAAAAAAATTCTTATTCTTTACTTTACAAGAAGTAATATCTTGTCCTATACTTTTCCAGGTGTAATAACTTATCCTGTACTTTTCCAGGTTTATAATCTTAAGAATATTACCTTTCATGATCGCAATATTCTATGTTATCCATGATTTTTCCAGACATTGCTGTTATAAGATAATTAATAATGTGTCAATTAATAATTTAAGATTTTACCTTATAAAACACTGGGCAGGGGGATATATTGACTGCTATTTTTAGCGTGTCGAGCGACCAGGTAGAGGCTCTTCCATTAGTTTGATTGCGTAATGAGATTTCTTTACAGATATATGTATAGTATGCATATATATCATCGGCAGAAGTTAGAGAGTAAGTCAAAACCCGAGAGTTTTGTGTATTGACACTTATCAAACACGAATTTCTCTGTGACTTGTGACGAAATAACTTCTATATCACAAAATGTTTTCAAAAACGTTCAGAGTAAACCCTGTTGAATGTGACACATTGTACCAGTATCGGAAGTTTCAGAGTGTTTCGTTAAAAAAGAAAAAAAATTGAATAATATGTACGTGAAACTGAATAGATCCGAAATGGATAAAAAGCGAAGTCGATCTCGGCGGAATTTGAACTCAAAACATAAAAACATACATACATACATACATACATACATGCATAGTGACTCGGCAAAATGGACCGATAGAATAAGTATTAGACCTACAAAGAATAAGTCGATGGGTCGGTTTATTCGAGTAAATCCCTTTACGGCAGTGCTCCAGCATGGCCGCAGTCAAATGAATGTAACAATATATATATATATATATATATATATATATATATATATATATATATATATATATATATATATATATATATATACATACATACATACATATATATTTGCATACACACAAATACACATACACAGACAGACAGACAGACAGCCATGCACAGACACACAGAGACACACACAGGCAAACACACACGCACACACACGCACACACACACGCATACACACATGCACACACACATATATATATATAATCAAAGCAAGCAACAGGATATCAAGAAGTGATGCAGTACGACCGTTTCAGGGGCTCCATTTTATTGAACAATGCAATCATTACATCAAATTAAATGCAGTTGGAGAAGAACTACACTGCAGATACACTGAGAATACAACATTCGCTGTGACCCAAGGTAAGTTGGACTCATCTGCGTAAACAAGCTTGAAGGAGATGCGAACATCACACCAACAGAAAGCAATGCACAGGTAAATATCTCGTTAGATGCCAGGCATTGACAATAATACGAGCCTTTCCTGGACATGTGATAGATACTTTACATCTCACCTAGAAGGATATGCCTTCGATATCCAGGAACAGAAGATAGCTACTAAATACCTGATAAACAACGAGGACGGTGATACCAGCAAACCTCTCTGTTGTGATAGAAATTGTTGGCTCTGCTATACCAGTGTGGAATATATCACCCACATAATCAGCAGCTGCACTAAAATATATACAATATACAACCTGTCCTGCTTCATGATACTGTTGCAAAGATTATTAACAATGCTATCCGTAGGAAGGACTGCTCAGATATATACATCAACGGCATGTCAGAACCAGCAATGATTCACTCCTTTGAAAATGAGTAATAATGGTAAAACGCTCCGATACAAAAAGTAATTCGGTGCATACACAACAAACACCTGAAAACTGAACTATGGGCCAGGGAACAGACGTCATGCACTGTTGTAGAGATCGGTTGCCCGGTGGATGCGAATGTACCATCAACAATTCGGGAAAAAGAACATTTCCGGTGAATTAATGAATCTTATACCCTAAAAATAACTCTTCATTTGTACCTATCATCATAGGTGCATTAGGCTATGTACCTACATATTTAGACCAACACCTACAAATACGAGGTTTTTCGGAGAAAAAGAAACTGACTCAGGATTCTCCAAATCCAAATTCTTAGTGGCAGAAATTATCCATGTGAGATTTTTATTTGAATAAATACACAGACATCGGTGTATGCATTAACAGTTCAATCAATATACCAACTCAACCACATATTTACAAACACTGGGAACATTATTAACTTAAAAAGTCTTGTTACTTTGTTAGCGACCAGCTTGAACTCTCTTATGAAGAACTCAATAAAACTCAAAGTCATACATACATACATACATACATACATACTCACATAAATACATACATACAGAAAGGTATGTAGGTTGATAGATTGATAGGTATATATATATATATATATATATATATATATATATATATATATATATATATATATATATATATATATATATATATATATATATATATATATATGTATATATATATATATGGGTCATATACTCCTAAAATAATTCACACAATTATTTTTCTCCTTTAATCGTGGAATCCCTTCAAATGTTACGGTGCTTTTATCTCTCCGTCATCAAGGACTATATGAAATATAGCTTTATGTCTGAATGTATCATATGTGTCACATATGTTCATATGTTCTTTCTACACAGTAAACATTTTCATATAAGTGGATTAACTATATCTATTTTTATAAAGTCTTCAATAGATTCTCCCATCTAATTCCCCGAATATATTGGTTTGAAGGAAATACATTTAAAGACCGTTCTAAATAGTAATTATAGTAATTAAATCCTTTTTCTTGTATCGTCTAATTTGTATAACAATAACATCTACCTAACGCCATTCCTACTTCGTCTTCTCATTCCTGCCCTCTTTCGAACATCACATAGTTAATAGTCAGATTGAAAATGACAATTTGTTTGGCGTTTTTCTTAGAATTAGTCATTAGCTACAATAGCCGTTCATATTTATTGTTGTCACTAACGCTTCATATATAATGATTTATTACCATTGAAAGCAAAAATATTTATGAAGAAAGACTTTATTGCCGATGACCTATTCCTTATAAGTCAGAATTTCTTCATCTAGAAATCGAATGTGAATCATTTAATTAAGAAAAATAATAAAATACAGCACAACCATATTCAGGATATACTTATTTGCTTCTTCATCATAATGGTGATCAGATATGCTCATTGTATGTATAATAACTCAGTTTTTTCTTACACTAGATTTTAGCAGTTGAAAATTAATTTTTTTTGTACATTAAAAAAATTAAGTTACATTGAGCGTTCCCTTCTTACTATCTTTAACAATCAATAGTTCGCTAACTCCTCTCTTATTGGAATGTACATCAATCCAATTCTGACTTATTTGACTGTGTAATGTGCAACTATTTAGGAATATTCCAACTTCCGTCATCCATATTGTCTACGTCTATTTCGGTTCCGTTCACTTGTACCAAACTATAACTGTAAAAAAATGTCTATTAATACCAGACGGTGTTTTGCCATATGAATGGATCTTTAGAATTTATTTGACTGTCAAATTATTAATATAAAACAAAAAAATTGATTAACATACCATTGACAGATACAATTTTACTCTCCTCTGTATTAAAATATCTATAAAATGCAGAATTCAGCTCCTATAGTTTTTACCTTCCATGGAGTTCTAAATTATCTGTGCAACTTGCAAATCAAACTCACTGCGTTGTCAGCCTCTTGAACTTCTCTAGGCAAAAGCATATTTTATTGATAATAATAAAATATTTGATTTCAGATATATAACACTATAGCTGCGAACATTTGCTTCGTATAACTTTCGTTCATAACTGAAGGGAGTAACGTACAAGTGTCATGTTCTCTTTCACCAATAAACTTTTATTATCATCGCTCTCCCAAAGAAGGCGGCGTGCTGGTAGAATTATCAGCATGCCGGATCAAATGCTAAGCAGCATTTCGGTCACCTTTCAGTCCTGAGTTCAAATTCCGCCATGGTCGACTTTGCCTTTCATCCTTTCAGGGTTGATAAATTAAATACTAGTAAAACACTAGAGTTGATGCAATCGGCTGTCCCCATCCCCAAATTACAGGCCTTGTGCCTATAACAGAAAGGATTATTGATTCCACGAAGACTCTGGGATGGGTAGAGGCGGTAGAGCATCACTGAAAAATTCCTTGTGGCACAACCCCAATGCTGCCCTTTACATTCTGAGTTTAAATCACGCTGAATTCAATTTTCTCTTTCATCTTTTCGATCACAAAGAAAAGAAAGTATCAGTCAAATGTTGGTCTCAAATATACTGATTAACACCGAACCCTCAATATAATTGGTCTCGTGCAAAAATCAGCATTTCCATTATTGTCTTCAAAACAGTAAGGTCCAATGACGGCAGCTTTTCCAAAAGAACACCATACCGTCAATGTTGTCCTGTGTAGTGGTCTTTACTGCAGTTCTCTCAGATTTTCAAGAGCTCAATAACAGCAGTTCTGCTGACTCACTATGCCATTGAGATGAAGATGAGTTTCGTTACTCATTAACAAAATGAGATTGTCATCTGCCTCAAAAATTGCTTGCATCTCACGTGCGAACGTAAGCCACCGTATGTTGTCTCATGGTTTCAACTGTTGCTCAATGACCAATTTGTACTGGTGGAAATGCAGGTCTTCAAGCAAAAACGTCTTACCGATCGATTACGATGCCAAGTTCAGTGGAATGCCTTCGAGCAGAGCGATTTGGACTCCGTATCAAAGCCTGTCTGACGCGTTCCTCATTGTCTGGGGTCCGTACCATTCGTGGCGCCTCCATCGGTCTCCTATTTATTAGTGAATCTCGTGTACGAAGAACGTTCACCCAACGTAAGATCGTGTTACGGATGGGAACAGCCTAATTTAGGTGAATGTTTAAGTTGCGCCGAAATTCACGCTGAACTGCTGTGACAGACTTATTACTTTTCACGTAACTATCGTAGGAAAACAGGTGACGCTCTATCGCCCATAGTACCATAACTTTACTTGAAAAGAAAACAGAAAAAAAATGCTAAGACACCACAGACCGAATAATACCTGTCGGACATATGCCCTTCTTGCTGGGGATGAGTAACTGCCATTTCAAAAACGTCCCGCCTCTCTGCTCCACCCTGTATTTACACTTCGGTGAAATTAAGAAACCAGCTCTTCAATAAATTTAACCTTCGAATCCATCACTGTACACACACGCACACACATACACAGACACACACACACCCAGACACTCACATACACACATACAAACATACCCACAGTTGCATATCTATATATGTATATATGTATGTATATAGGCACCCTCACGTGTCTACGCGCATAGGAACACCATGCAGACGAGAGTCGATTTATATAAAAAAGAAAGTGAAGAAAATGAAATACTTATAGAAAATATTGCATAGAATTTAAGAGTTTTCAACATCTTTCAATAATGGCAGGTGAGTCAAACGTACTGTAGTTCATTGTAGGATATAAATAATATGAACATTTCCTTATCGGGAAATTAGTTAGTTCGTGTAAAGTTTTTTTATTAAATTTTAGGTATAACTATTATAGGTATTCTATTCTCCGGTGAAATTAAGAAATCAACTCGTAAATAAACGAAAATTCGAATCCATCACTGTTCACACACACATGTGCGAGCGCGCGCGCACACATACACAGTCACACAGTCGCACATCCATGTATGTACTTATGTATGCAAGTATGTATTTAGGCGTGTATAAAATATAATTTAGAACCAGTTGAATTACGTACTTAAATTGAGGTACCAAGTTCGGTATAGTCCGGTCACCTGGAAGCTAGGTGAACAAAATACAAATAAGTAACAAGGATGTCCAGGTATCAATGCATTACGACCGTTTCTAGTGGCTCCATTTAATTGATCAAAGAAAACATTACATGAATTTGAAAGAAACCGCTCTCATCAGACGTAGATGAACATATAGATTTCCAGCATACAGGATAAACCATTTTTTAGCAAGTTTATATCAGTACTAGAAACCAAAATAATTACATGGTTCCTTATGTTATATTTGTGGCAGAATAAATTTAAAAAATAAAGCATATCTTATTAAGCTTACTATAATTTTGACTCTCTAAATTATAACAGGCTAAATAAAATAGGAATTATTCTCTAAATTTATTCTGCCGCAAATATGACATAAGGAAACAATGTATTATTTTGGTTTCTAGTCTTGATATAAATTTGCTAAAAATGCTAAAAATGGTATATCTTTTATGTTGGAAATATATATGGTCATCTGCACATGAAGAGAGCGGCTTCTTTCAAATTGATGTAATGTTTCCATTGATCGATTAAATGGAGCCGCTTCAAACGGCTGTAATGCATTGCTATCTGGACATACTTGTTATTTATTTACATTATGTATGTATTTATGGATGTTTGAACTTTATCAAATCAAACTTTCATCATTTCCAGTCACTCACCCAATGAGTTTTTTCTGGCAAATTCGGTGAAAATCCGTTCAGCCGTTTTCCAGTAATTTTGCAAACACACAGACAAAAAGACCAACACGAGTGATTACAATACCATGCATTCACTTACGTGCGCAGGGTAAAGGGATAAAGAAACCATTGCATCAGACTTGTTTTGGCTATTCGGTTTTTCTAAACATTTTATTTCTTCTGTTTAATTTCTTACTATCATAATATTTGGAGTTCTATATTTCCAAAATATACTGCTGCCTTGCTTAAGAGATGGACCTGCTAGTGTCAGATAGAAATTAGAATAAAGCAGTAGAAAACATATTAGAAACACACCAAATGATGTATTTCACAGTGCTTTTGTTTCCAAATTATTTTTTTGTGGATTATATTTTTCTAAATTGTTTGACGGTTTGTGTCAGTTCGTTCGAGCTGTTTAAAAAGAACTTCAGCAGTGTGTTAATTTTTTTGCCCAATTTGAGCGAAAAACGGGCTTTTTTATTTATTCATTTATATTTTTATGATCGACTTTGAAAGCAAAATGTCAGCTATAAATGACCTTTCAAACAAAAGCTGTGACAGCTGCTTAAATGCACCCGCACACACGAAAGAGATGAAAATATTGCAAAACTTGGCACACGCAATTTGAATAAAAATATTTCAAATACAAGAAAATGATTTTAAAAACACTCTTAACAACACACATATTTGTGCAAATACCGTCAAGTATAATGAAATTCTTGATAGATGCAAGTTCCAGTTAGAGAAAAACTCTCGCAGCCGTGTATCACTAGGAATTGCATTGTCTTACCCAAGGTGTTCGTCCAAGAGCAAGGAGAAATTTGATGACATTTTAAATACTTTCAAATGAAGATTTGAAGGCCTCCTCACCGATATGAGGAACAGTATTGTTTTTTGTTTCAGAGCGAGATAAGGTGTGCAGAACTGTCTGCCTAAATTACGAGAGCGCAGGCGAAACAAAATATTAAACACAGTAAGGTTTATGCCCACCTGTAGTATTGCACTGAAGTATAAAATCCAGGTCAACCGACGCGTAGTATTAGTCGTACTGACATTGATATTGGCTCCCAGCTCGTTGTTATATTGTAACGCAATATGGTTGAATGGTAAATCCAAAGATGGCGAGAATTTCTAAATGATCTGACTAGATTAGCTTTAGTTTTCATGTCCTTACGCACTCCCAATATTCAGACGCTGATTCAGGACCGTGTCATGTCAAGGAAGCAGAAGCGGGAGCGGCTGACATTTGTGTTACAAAGCAGAAATACCAAGTGTTGTAGGCCGAAAATACACTTGACAGCCTAAGATATATAAAGAAATGAAAGAATTTCATATAGTAGCGGATTAATATTCTGTTTAACGATTCATACAATCATTCTTCTCCGAAGAAGAATAGAAACGAAAATGAGGCAAAAAAAGGTTAAGAGGAAATAGAAGAAAAGTGCTACATTAAAAGTTAAGTGGTTCTGTAAGAATGGCTGACAGAATGTGAGTGACTGTAATGATGCTTCACAGCTAAAACAATTTTACGACGAGATAATGAGTAAAACTTATATTATATGTGCTGTGTAAGGTGGCGAGCTGGTAGAAACGTTAGCAGACCTGGCGAAATGCTTAGCAGTATTTCGTCTGCCGTTACGTTCTGAGTTCAAATTCCGCCGAGGTCGACTTTGCCTTTCATCCTTTCGGGGTCGATAAATTAAGTACCAGTTACGCACTGGGTCGATGTAATCGACTTAATCCCTTTATCTATCCTTGTTTGTGCCCTCTATCTTTAGCCCCTTGTGGGCAATAATGAAATAAGGAACGTTAGCAGACCGGGCGAAATGCTTAGCGGCATTTCGTACGTCCTTACGTTCTGAGTTCAAATTCGGCCGCGGTCGACTTTGCCTTTCATCTTTTCGGGGTTGATGAATTAAGTATCAGTTGCGTACTTGGGACAATCTAATCGACTGGCCCCCTCCCCCAAAATTTCAGACCTTGTGCCTAGAGTATAAAAGATTATATGCACTGTATTTTAGAGAAATTGTGCGTGCGATGGTCAGTATTTATATGTATGTATTCACGTAGGTCTGAGTGTGTGGCTAAGTAGTTCTAATGAATGAAAATACTGATGTACATGTACAGAAATATATGAATGTATTTCGTATGTACATAATTGTGTACGTATGTATGTGCATATATACATGTATATACATACATACATGCATACATATATATATATATATATATATATATATATATGCGTGTGTGTGTGTATGTGTGTGCATACGTATGTGTGTATGTGTGCGTGTGTGCGTATAAATATAAATATATGTATGCGCGTGTCTGTTTGGATGTATGCATGGGATATGGGTTGTTTGTTTTAACGCAGTTTCTCTTTTATTTAGGTTGTTTTATTCTGTTCCGGATATTTCTCCAAGTAGTATGTATGCTTCACTGTTCATTCGCAATCTCTATCTTCTCTAGTTACTCTCAATTGCGATTTCACTTCATCTGACATTATTATTTGTATCAGTAACCAATTTGAAAGCGCACAAGAAAAATTTTGATACAATTTACTATACAAGTACTATACATTAATAAAAGCTAAAAATGAAGTGTATATTACGGCGTATAAATGCTCAGATACTATCATGCATCCTATCCCACTCCTATACACACTCACGCAAAAAAGTATATATATATATATATATATATATATATATATATATATATATATATATATATATATATATATATATATATGTATATATATATATATATACATACATACACACACACACACACACACACACATATATATATATATATATATATATATATATAGATCAGAAGTCCGCCAAATACCACTGAGTAACCATCTAGCAACATGTGGTCATCAAACTTTTATTATATTTCCATTCCATAAACTTTACAACCGGAATGAAATTGAAAGAAAATGCAAAGAAAAGGACTTTATTAAGAAATTCAAACCCACTCTTAACAAACAATGATTAAATCCATCTTACTTGGGGTTTAAAAATCTTATCCCTGTAACCAAAACACAAAAAATCTCTCAGATATCATCATTTCTATAAATAGATTTGGCATCATTTCTAAGAACAGCCAAACACCTACTGGGGTTTTAAAATCTTATCCCTACAACCCACACAAAACAAGAAATTAAAATATCATCATGTCTAAAAATAGATTTAACATCAATTCTAAAAATAGCCAGACACCTACTGCTGCCATCCAAAGGAATTGGTATAAAAGACAGAAAACCAGCCAACTGATTACAGTCTGTTAAAGATTGTCATACCGGCCATGACGAAGGGAAATAGCCCTGAAACTCGAGTCGCCTTTATATATATATATTTATATTTATATATTTATATATTTGATCCTTTATATTGAACACTCAATATTTCATCTACATTCAATACTTTATTTCATGGTGCCATCCATTTTTATTTTATTTTATTTTATATTATATGTTATATTATATATTGTATATTATATTATATATTGTATATTCCATATTCTATACCGCACATTAGTTCTGCAGGAATATAAATAAAACATAAAAAACAGACAGTGTTGGAACTCTTTTAAGCAAAATAATATATTCCTCTATACACAATCATACAAAAAAATCCACCCTTTTTTTGTATTTATTTTTACTCGCATATATATATATATATATATATATATACATATATATATATACATACACATATATCTATATCTCTCTATATATATACATATATATATATATATATATATATATATATATATATATATAATTGTATATTTATTTATAATATATGTATAAATGCCGATACATGCATGTATACATATATATATATACGTATATATATATATATATATATATATATATATATATATATATATATATATATGTATATATATATATATATATATGTATATATATATATATATATATATATATATATATATATATATATATATATATATATATATATATATATATATATATATATATATATATATATATATATATATACATACACTCACCCTCACATACATTCATACGTATATATATATATGTGTATGCGTGTGTGCTCCACAGTATGTTAATATGCTTCCCAATCGTGATATAGAAGGAAAGATAAACGTGTTGTGATACGCACATACTCCGTACAGTGTAGAATGAAAAATGTTCTCGTGTAAAATAACCAATAAAAGAATATTTAAAGACTATTATGTTTGTGAAAAAGTAAACTGAAGAAACAGAATGTTTAGAAAAAAACGCAGGGAAAACAAGATAGAAGTGAAGTGTATTTGAAAAAAAAAACATTTGGACATGAAATCTAAAGACTTTCTCGAAACCTCCTGAAAGTATGCTTGAATTATGAATGAGGCAAGGGAAGAGAAATAAGATAACATGAAATACAAGATGGCGACAAAAGAGATAATATAAACAGCTTCTCTACTGGCCGATGTACGTCAAGGAAATTGAATGGTGAAATCAAATTAAAACTTCAATATTTTTTTAGAACAACAATAACAATTTCAACATGGCCGACAATAACAACAACAAAAATTAATAATAATAATAACAATAATAATAATAATAATAATAATAATAATAATAATAATAATAATAATAATAATAATAATAATAATAATAATAATAATAATAATGGATGGATAAAATAAATGAATAAATATAAAGTGTCAAAGGAAAATAGAATATAACAGTATTCTGGTGTACAGAAATAAACTACATGAATTGGGAGAAAAAATATAATAATATAATATGACAATAAATTAATATAAATAAATAAATACAGAAAACGAAACAAAACAATAAACAAACGGGGCAATAGTTTAGAAGTGAAGAAGGAATATAATAGCAACACACCGGAAATTACAATTTTCATAATAAAATATGAAGTTTCGGTATAAAACTTTCAAACATTTCAATTTTAGTCAACAAACAAACAAACCAACAAAGGAATAAATAAATAAATAAATTGAAAGCTTTCAAAATATGAAACCAACAACGACAACAACAACAACAATAATAATAATAATAATAATAATAATAATAATAATAATAATAATAATAATAATAATAATAATAATAATAATAATAATAATAATAATAATAATAATAATAATAATAATAATAATAATAATAATAATAATAATAATAATAATAATAATAATAATAATAATAATAATAATAATAATAATAATAATAATAATAATAATAATAATAGTAAATAAACAAATCTTGCAGCTTGGTATAGTTCAGTTTGACAAACGGCGAATGAATGTCGTTCGTTTGAGAATGAGATTGTTTGAGAATGATATTTGAAGATGACTTTGGAAAGCTGTAGGATAAAGAGAAAGTCTCAGACCGTAATGCAGCTGTCTTTACTAATTATAACCAATTTAATTTAACGGGAAAAATGACTAATTAAGGGCAGGTTCTTTATAAAAGAATTATAAATTTCAATATTTTGCCTCTCATATGAATATAAAAATTATTATTATTACTATTATTATTATTATTATTATTATTATTATTATTATATTATTATTATTATTTTATGTTTGACTTTTGTTTTGCATTTGTACAAGTTTATTATTATTATTATTGTTGTTGTTGTTGTTGTTGTTGTTGTTAATAATATTTGTTATTATTATTATTGCGTTTTATAATTATTGAGATGAGTGGACCTGTCAAACAAAGATCTGTGAATGATTCAAATATACGGCGTTTAATTAATGGAAGAAAAGAAATGTCTACGAATTATCTTGTGAATGGAAGGCCTTTGAAAATTTAAGTATTAATCCCATGTAACTTGGGTAAAGAGTCAAAGTTTCCTCATGTAGTTATTTACTGTATATTCTGTAAATATTCCTTTCTATGTGTCGTTTTCAGAGATATCAGTTAGAGGCACTCGCCACAAAACAAACAGAGTAAACCTGATCATCTCCACAACGACTAAACTTTGTGCAATCAATATGGCAACCACAAAAGGAAATTTTAAAAGATATCAAAGAAGCAGGCTCGGTAAGTATTCAAACATTAACAAAATTCATAAAGCAACAATATGTTTACAGCAATATTAACAATAACATATGTTTTTGTTGGCATTGTCAATCAATGAAATTCCATCATATAGGTTGGCTCACAGGAAAAAAATACTGGAGAAGTATTTTACCACAGACAGCGACTTTTGCATTCATATAATACAGCCAAGATGGACAAAGAATTCAGAGTTCAGTAACATGCATCTGTCTTGCTAAACGCCGAAGGGACTTCTGTCGACGGATGAAACTACACAATTTCCTTCTACTGCGCCAGAGCGTATGGAAATGTGTGCTTGGCTATCATCTTTGAAGATGATATATTTATCATCACGGGATATGTTATGAGTTGATGTGTGATATTAATGTTAAGGCATGCGTTGATGTGTGACATTAATGTTAGGCTATGAATTGATGTGTGATATTAATGTTAGGCTATGCGCTTATGTATGATATTAATGCTTGCTTAAGTGGAAATATCTTATCTTAGGCAGTCCTTAGTGGAAAGCACGAATTTATAACTGGGAATAAAGTCCTTGAAGCATTTTGCCTCTGATACACCTTTGGCCTATAAAAAGTAAATCAATGAACTCTACTCTTCTTTAAATCAAACATAAAGCAAGGATAATAACCATAGTTTACTTAACAATAATAACAGATTATTTGATGTTTCAAGCTCAAATCCGCACCAATAGTGAGTAGTAGGTCTAGCGTGAACAACTAATTTTCCACCAACTTGAAACAATTTATTAGAACAATAAAGATAATTTAAGATTCATCCTTGAATTTTAGTATTAGTATTAGTAGTAGTAGTAGTAGTAGTAGTAGTAGTAGTAGTAGTAGTAGTAGTAGTAGTAGTAGTAGATATGTATGAGATAAAAGCCGTCAAAATGTTTAGGAACTGAGTTTTATAATCAAAGATATAGATATTTACGGTGTTTGGAGAATTGAGGAGAGTAAATGTCTGATCTGATATTGAATGGTATATCTTAGACACTTCCTCATATCAGTAGAGGACGAACTGTTAACTACATTGATGCTAACTACATTGATGCTAACAAAGCACAGAACACAAAACTGGGGACTTACCGAGGCTAATGATTATAGTGACTGCTGGTGCGGCATGGTGAAAAATATTTCCGTTGTGTCTGAGAGAAATATTTGAATAATACTGTTTTTACACAACACAGAATGCCCACTCAAATACTATCACGTGTTTCCTTTTACTTCTTTCTAACTTCATACATTGCCTCTCGAACGCTGCCGTGTGTATTTCAACATGCAACCATAGTTGGTATACTTATTTTCAAGTTTTCTCTTCTCTTTCTTTATATTCAGTTCAAACACTAATTTCATCTGATTCTCTTATTGTTTTCCTGGATTTGCTGCTGTAAAGAACGAAATGCACCAGCCGTCTACAAAATCTTTTGAGAAAACAATTGGCTACCTAAAACCAATTTTGTACACATATAATTATAAAGTTAAACAAACACGCACACACACACACACAATTTAAACGTAAAAGATGGTCGATGAGAGATACCGTTGAACACACGAAGAAATATTTTGCTTAATCTAGAGACTTCTTATGTTCCAAGTTCAAAATCTGCAAAGACTTATCATGGCATTTATCATTTCAGAGTTAAATATAGGTACCAATGACATAGATGTTGCGATAAAAGAGTTGTTTATTGAATATTTGCCAGTTCATTGAATTTACTATTTTGGGTTTGATGTAGAATGTGTGTGTGTATGTGTGTGGGTGCGTGAGTGTGTGTGTGTGTGTGTGTGTGTGTGTGTGTGTGTGTGTGTGTGTGTGTGTGTGTGTGTGAGCGTGAAATCACGGTAACTATATGAGAAGAATAAAATTGATAAATTTCCTGAGGGTATATCTAAACAGAAGTAGCTTTACAGAACAGGAAAAAATAAATGTCAGTTGTATGACTTGAGAGTGCATTAATCACTGATGCGCAAACCTAGAAAGCATAATTTACTCCGTCGTCTTGAAAAATACATGAATATTACCATCAACAGCACCCTTTGTATCTGAAGCAGTTAGTTTCCTTATCTCGTTAGCAGTATTTTTTTCTCAAAAATAAAACATGAACTCATTCGTTGTATTGTTCTAGACCTCAACAGGTAAATGTCAGTGTGCATGTAGAGGCAAATACATTATTTACGATAAAGCGCAAATGATCTTAGAATTGTTTATTTATTTTGAAGTTCTCTAGATTATTGAGAATACTAGTTATAAACAATAGTCTGTCACACATATCCCTAAATGCACTTAACTGTGCCCTGTATCAGTACTTGGAATTACCAGTTTTGTCAGCCAAGCTTTTCAATATTTTACAATAGTTATTTCGTAAAATCCGATTTTTGATATTAATTCACTGCTAAAATAATATAGATACTAATAATTAAGTTTTAATGACGTTATGTTGTAAAATATGTATTTCATTAATCAATAGACTGTATAGTTTATATACGGTAAACTCAAGGATATTCCTATTCTCAAGTTATTAGGGTATATTTAACGAATACCATGCGCAGTACATCACGTAGTGTTGTTTTTCTTCTTACTATCTAACACATCTCTTACGACACCAATGCTATTGGACAAGATATTACTCTCTCAAACATCATCTTTCTCTTATTTCCTAATCTGTCAAAATAAAACATCAATTGACATGAATTTTTTCAGAAAGGCTTTGTTTGGTTGAACTATTTCTGCTCTGCGAATTTTCCATAATACTGCTAAGTTGATCCTTGGAGCATAACCATTATACATCTTTCCCATTTATTTCGTGAGTGTTTCATTGTAGAAATAGTACATTTTCCTGCTAACATTGGTAAAAAAAAGAATTCCTTCCTGATTGAATTCAGCGCTAAAGTATTGAGTTTAGAATATTTGTTTTTAATTCTCTATTTAGACTAAAATGATTTAACATTTTGCTAGAATGATTCTCTTTTTACGGCAATGCGATTTGCTTTCATCCTCTGGTACATAGCATGTTGTTAATTGATTTTGTAGTCTTTGGAGTTTCGCATTAAGCATAAGCATATATAGTATATAAAACATTTTATTAGCATATCCCAGATATTTCGAGAATCTCTGTATAACGTAACCAGTATATATATTTTTTATAAGATGGATATTTATGCCTGCTAAGCTTATTCCTCTCACACGTTGTAATAGTTTATAAATATTGATATTATCTTCTAGTTTCCTTCTCAACCTGGGTGGTGTAGTTTGGGCGAACTTCTTTACTACGGACACTGAATGTATCTTTTTAAGAGTTGTTTCAGGAAGATGGCAGCTGAATATACAGAAGTATTGCTTGTCGAATGCCTGCTATATGATCTATATCTATATGATCTATACTTTTGTGATCATATTGATATGAGAGTTTGTTTTTCACTGACATTTGGATCAACCCTCACAAAAATCCAAAAGAGTTGCACGAGATTTCGTAGTCGTCGGCAGGCCGTGGTTGGAGCCAATGACGATTTTTATTGAATAAATGTACTCTTTAGTAATTCAAGATGTTTTTGGGTTTTTTTTTTGTAGTTTTGGTAAATATATCTATCAAAATGAAATATCAGTGTTATTTTCAATTCTGCGTAGTTTAGAGGACAATTTATTCACCTCACCATATATATATATATATATATATATATATATATATATATATATATATATATATATATACCGAGAATTCAGAAAAAAACAAAAAACAAACGACGAGGACAGGTGGTGCAGACAACAAACAGATGTATTAGTATAACGCTCGTGAAGTGAAACAGTCTTTAACGTTTCGAGCCTACGCTCTTCAATAGAAAGGAACACAAAGAAACAAGGTAATAAAAAAAGAATGTGTAGTGGCTAGTGATCTATCATGATATATATATATATATATATATATATATATATAGTTGAAGTGTGTTCTGTTAAGAAGGTATTAGAATACAAATAGAGCTTATTCACCCTTAGAATTCTCAAATAGCCGGGTAGTATTATTATGGTATGCTATCAATTCTAGTCTTGAGTATTCCTCGTGTGTGAAAATAAAAAATTAAAAGTAAAAGAATCAAAAGGAAGAGTAAGAACGGTTACGCAGCTTTTGAATTATCACTATAAATGTTTCGATACATATGTATCCACGAATATACATAATTTAAATTTACATCCTGTATATACCTGGATCCATATGTATCGAAACATTTGTCCTGATTATTAAAAAGCTGCTTAACCGTTCTTACGCTTCCTTTTGGTTCTTTAACTTTTTACTTTATATATATATATATATACATATATATATATATATATATATATATATATATATATATATATATATATATATATATATATATATATATATATATATATATATATATATATATATATATATATATATATATATATATATGAGAGTTTGTTTTTCACTGACATTTGGATCAACCCTCACAAAAATCCAAAAGAGTTGCAAGAGATTTCGATATATATATATATATATATATATATATATATATATACGTGAATAAATTTTCCGATGGAGAACATACAAAAGACTAGGCAGATCTGAAAACCATATTGAATTTTCACACACACACGCGCACGCACGCACACACACACACGCCCCCCCCATATATATATATATATATATATATACACACATACACCTCTCAGCTAAAATTATAGCGAAGGTGTGTCACACTCTGGTGGCCAATAGCGGTTTCATAAAATTAATAGCCAGAATTACGTGTTTTACATCCCGTATGAAACTTCACTTTATCAAAATATAGGCAGCTGTACTCTTGCTACGAAAAAGAATAAAGGTGAGATATGGTAGTCCCATAACGTTGTTCATTTATGATAAAATTATGCTTTCATACAAAGTATACATTCCAGGATACTGTCAGAATGTTGTATTTACATGCACAGAATGATACATCTTTCTCTGCAAAACCACTTCAAAACGTATCTCAGTAAGTGTATCACGGAACATACCGAAGCTCTTCTCCCAAAATGTATTGTAAATAAAAAAAGGAATACGCATTATAAGAGAACAGCTCCTATACGCCGGCATATACATACATACATATATATATACATACATACGTACATACATACATACATGCATACATACATACATATATACATACATATACATACACACACACACACACACACACACACACACGCATATATATAAACATGCTCACACACACATATATATATATATATATATATAAAACTGTGTTTATGTATATTAAACGTGTATATAAATACTCACATAACCATATATATCTATATAAACATTTATATATACACACACTTATTTATATGAACATATCTATCTATCTATCTATTGGTCTGTCTGTCTGTATGCTTGACTGTCTCTCTATGATATATATATATATATATATATATATATATATATATATATATATGTAAGTTTGTATATATATTTCTTGAGTTGAACTGGATTTGATACATGACCGCCACAGTTCATAGCGTTATTACAACATAGTGTTGGAGTAAGAAAAGGAAGAGTATTAAAAGACAAGAAAGTTTTGTACGATTGAGAAGCGAAGAAGGAAGGAGAAAATTATTACAAAGAGAGACAGCGATCAGGAAATGAGAGGAAGAACTAATATAAGGAGAAAGCATCAGAAATGAAGAGACGAAAGAAGGAATGCAAATAAAGTGGAAGTCAGAGCGGAGAGAAGTGAAATGAAAGAGACTGGTGAGGTAGCCATTAATTATGGTAAAATGGCGAACTATAAACCAAATATAATTACCATGAAACAGTAAAATTTGAATGTAATTATCAAGCATCGAGCAATTAAGAAACGTTACACTACAATAAGAGGTTTGCTGTGTACGGAATTAGTCGCTAACAAACACCGTCAGATGAACTGTAATTTTGAAAGAACAAGAGGGCTTTTTTTTTGTTTGCTGAAATTATTCGGAAAAATGGCGGTAGATGACGAGAGCGACAGTTAAGGAATATTACAAAGAAATACATAAAAATCAATCATAAAGACTTATTAAAAAGTAAAAAGAAGCAAAAAACAACAACATAAAAACATAACGAATGAAAAGGAGTAGAAAGAAGGAAGCTTATTTTCCTTGGACAATACTGTTTTGTTTGAGTTCATTATTTAGAATTGTAGACCATGACATTTATTACCGAGTGAACAAATAACCCTTTGAACGCAAATATTGACTGTCATTTAGAAGCAGCTTTGATTGGTCTTCAAATAGCTGTCTGAGCTTTATATATTTTAATGTGGATGTGACAGAGACCGCGATAATAACTGTATCCTTTGTTCAGGACATAAGCAAAATTGTTTTTTTTTTTCCTATTGTGATGTGTAACAGAATCAACTAATATACAATACTGCGTTAATACGTAATTCATTATTTTTTTATGATTCAATCAGAAGAAACATCTTTTATTATTCTTTATCATAAGTGAAAATGTTACTGTAGCGATTCACGTAGATAAGGTTTTATTGTTCTCATATTAGCTTCCAGTCGTGCAGTGGTACAACGCAAGGCACAAAATAGAAAGCCTTTACGAGCTCCATCAACATGCTAAAAATAGAGCTGTCATCCCCAATGCAATTTCCTCTCTAATTCTTAAACAATGAAGCGAACAACGACCGAATGACTGGCTGATGTAATTCTAGATAATATCTAAAGAGACAGAGATTCAACGTCTTTAATGCATTGGTTTCAGCATAATTATCTTCGGTTGGAGTTGGCATATTGACGATGTTATATAACAACTAAACAAATACAAAACTACAACAGCCACGTTGACTATAACATTAATACAGGTGCAAAGCACATATTTTTACAAAGAAAGACCTGTTCTAACGACACACGATCTTATTTTACGTATATCGCTTGTATGCGAGACTGAACTCTATAATATGGTCAGATATATCCAGAATTGTATTACTCCAATTCCAGTTTAGGTTCAAAGCCTCAAGTGGGTGTAATCTAAACGAACAACGTAAAAATGATTTGGGTGAGCGAATTGTGGATATTTATTCTGAAGATGAAGAAAAGTGCGCAGACTCTTTTGTGTAGGTCATAGTCGAGTGATGAACGAAACCGTCGAGCAAACCAAATGTGTGTTCTGCAGTAAGAGGCTTGATATCAACACACACATATACATGCATGCATACATACATACATACATGCATAAATATATAAGCACACGTATATAACATGCATACATATAATGTAGAATAATAATGATTTGCGAAACGGGCAGATTCATTATAAGCACTCTGATATAATCCAGATCTGGCAAACCACATGGAACGACAGGAAACATTCAGAATCTTTTAAGATAAACGATTACAAGGCAATTGACACGATCGGTAAATCCTGAGTTCGCTCCTTTGGATTTTATTCAATATACAGTCTTTATAATCACAAAATCATAAAGAATGGTGAATGATACATCTTCAAAATAGACATTACGGTATTTTTCTCATTAGATTCTAATCTCAACAAATATTCATATATATATGTGCGTGTGTGTGTGTGTGCGCTCGTATGTGTGCGTATGTGTATCCATGCATGTGTGCGTGCGCGTGCATAAGTGTGTGTGTGTGTGCATATTTTGTGTGTGTGTGTGTGTGTGTGTGTGTGTGTGTTGTAACAAGATAATCTAGCCTGAATGTTGGAAATGAATCCTATTCGGCTTTTGGCACCTAAGGGTCATGTACTGCGAGACTGATCGAAGATTACATTTACCAACCAAAAGACGTGAAGTATACACAGTTTTCCCCCATTTAATTTTTACTAATTAAACTTGTGGTGACTAGACGTTATCATTTAAAGCTTTTGCCAAAGCTTCCGTACGCAGATTAAACTCGCAAATTATTAAACTTGAAATCAAATTTTCTAACCAATCAGCATGGTTATGAACTTTCTCTTTGCTTCAGATAGAGACACGTTGCTTCAATGAGCCACTGGCACAGTTCATGCATTCATGGCTTTAATAAAGATCTCTCCATTCAATTTTATACTCTTTAGTTATATTCCCTCATTTCTCCTTCAATTATCTTATCGTCCTGCAGCACTCCCAGCTATGTGTATCCCTCATTGCCCCACAGCGATCTAATGAAGTTATCCCGTGATTATTTTATGGCATCAAGTCTACGTTCTGCTCTCTTTTCATAATTAGCATTGCGCATTTACTTAACGTACACTGCATTCCAATATGTTTATTGAATACTCTCACTGTCTGGATAAAAAAATCCAAGTCTGTCTCATCATTTTGTATATAGCTTGTGGACAGCCAAATAAAGTAAGTGATTTATTTTCATCTTGGTTTTGGTAAACACATCAGCGTACCTGGAGTTTCTCCGTATACCCCTCAGAAAGATTAATACGATGATGAAGAATAACGACAGGGGACATTCAGAATCGTTTAAGATAAACGATTACAAGGCAATTCACACGATAGGTAAATCCTGAGTTCGCCCCATTGGATTTTCTTCAGTATACAGTCTATATAAATGTACATATGCATTGGAAAATCAGTCCATTAAATGTTGCATGTCCTCCTCTGTATCATCAGCGTAAAGTAATTGTCCAAAAGTATTTTGAAAGTCTTTGCTTTGCAGTTAAACCGGGTCAAATTAAAAATACGACCAGATGTCCCAAATCGGATTCCGATTGCTCTGTTGCAATCCTTGAAAGCATACCAAAGCAATGCCGCAAAATAAATAAAGAAAAGTGTAGGAGCAGGAATATCTCCCTGTTTAACACCGTTGTCCGCCGAAAATTTATGAGATAGCTCATAAGACTACCTGAGCTTTCATGTTTCTGTGTAATTCCTTAAAGATGCTCACAAAACAATCCACAGTGCCTCCATGTTTACCTTTCAAATGCCTTAGTTAAATCTATGAAAACCTGAATTTGTTCCTCTAAACATTTCTCTTGAACCTGCTTAACAGAAAATATCATGTCCATTGTTCCTCGCTCATGTCTGAAACCACACTGTTCTTCAGGAATAACATGTGGACATCACACATTCTGAAGAAGATGATTCAACAAACATGATCCTTGAAAGTATCTTCCTGATATGTATCAGGAAAGCTATCCCTCTAGAAGTACCACACACTGCATTTGGGCCCTTACCATTGTATACAAAGATTAGAATGCCATTTATCCATTCTTGTAGCACAGAATATTCATTCCAAACTCGAGTTATCAAGTTATTAATTTCAGATAAAATATGATGCCCACCAGCTTTCAGAATTTCAACTGGAATACTTCCCAATCCAGGAGTTTTACCTGATCTCACTTTACATAAAGCCAGATTTACTTCTTCAATGGAAGGTGTAGCGTTCATGTATTGCGCTACCACTCTTTGCGGAATGTCGTTTATGATATCCATGTTTACTAAAGACGGATTGTGGAAAAGTCCTGCAAAGTGTTCTCTCCATCTATTCATTATTCCAGGAGGATCTATAACAACCTCATTTCCATCTTTCGACTTCAAGGGAATATATAATGAAGATTGCGGTCTAAAAGCTTGCCGCAATAAACTATAGAACCTTTTATTGTCTTTCCTGTCATAGGCTGCCTGTACTTACTCAGAGAAATTTCTCCACCAACTCTCTTTAAGCCTCCTGAGTTCTTTTAGCAAGTCTCTTTTCTGAGACTTGTACAAGTTTTCTAGTTGTACTTTGTTTTTAACATTTGGATCAAGAAGCTTTTAATGAGTGGACCTTTTATTGCTAAAAGCTCATTTATCACTGTATCATTCAAATCAAACCAGAGGAGACAGCATGCATACATACATACATGCATGCATTTCTGCCTTTAATACAAGACCTGTAAGAGAAATGATTATCTTTGAGTAAATAGAGAAACAACCGTTTTAGAAAAGATCTTACCAGTAATCGAACAGGGAAAGATAGGTATTGCATACCACGTGGAAAATTACTATACATACCCCAAGGCGAAGGAAAAAAATTCCGGAGTCATCTACCGCAGATTCTAGAACTAGCAAGAAAATTTCCAGTGGACATTCAGACAGAGCCAAAACCCATACCAATTATAGAGAAAGGCTTGGGAAGTTTCCTTGATATGCCTCAAGAAACTTAAAGAATGTCGGGATAAAAACTACCAAACATTCTCAACGACACTTGCAAACATATAAACATTTATATATGTTCGTCTGCGTGTAAGTGTGTGTTTGTTTGTGTGGAAGAGGATACTTCTTACAAAGCGTCATTATCGAAGAGGGAGCCATGTGATCTCGAATCAAATTTCTGGACCAAATAGACAAGTATATAGAAATGTGCAGTATGTGATATATACAGACGCACAGACAAATATATATATGCATAATTATATGTTTGCATACACACTCACATACATACATACATACATACATACATACATATAAGTATATGTATATATATATATATATATATATATATATATATATATATATATATATATATATATATATATATATATATATATATATATTTATATATATATATGTACCCATGTATGTACGTATCTATATACGTGTATTTTTGAGTGTGTGTGTCTAGATAAATTTAAAGAGAGTAAGAGAGAGAGAGAGAGAGAGAGAGAGAGAGAGAGAGAGAGAGAGAGAGAGAAGAAGAAGAAGAAGAAGAAGAAGAAGAAGAAGAAGAAGAAGAAGAAGAAGAAGAAGAAGAAGAAGAAGAAGAAGAAGAAGAAGAAGAAGAATGTAGAACAAGCAAACTATCGAGTGACAATCTCTTTAAAGCAAATAGTTTTATGAACTGTTGCGTTAAGAGTAGATCTAGATGGAATTATGAGAAAAATCTGTTTACATATATTTTGTTAAGAAGCATTGCGGGTTTGAGACTTACAGCTGTGATATGACAAAGTTACGTCTACATCGGGATTAACAATGTTAACATAACATTTGTTACTTAATGCAAGAGATAAGAAGATATATATACTAGATTTTCGGAGAATGGTAAATATCTGTGGAGTTGCCAAATAAGTTCATTAAAAAAGAAAATTCTTTCTTGAACATAAACGGTCAAACGGCTAATAGCATTTTCGTGACACAAGTGTATCTCTATGACGTTGCAAACATATTCTAACCTGAGAAATTTCCTAATACAAACGTGGAAAGAGTAAAACTCTCAAAGCTATAATATTGATTTTTTCACTATCACCTACCTAGAGAGAAGAAAATATAATAAAAATACAGCAGAAAAATAAGCTTGATAATACATACACAACAGGAAGCGCTAAATAACTCTTCTAAAATAGTGGTCTGTGATAGCGTCGTACAAAACATAAATATTCATTCAGTTGAAGTAAAAATTGTCGACTTCCAAAGAAAATTCATAGCTTTCCTACAGATATATGGTTGATGGGATGGCTTATTGATAAAGAACTTTGGTTTGCAATCACGCAGCTCTCGGTTCTAACATACACAATAGTATCTTAGATAAATGACTTTTTCCATTGCCTCGTATTGAACAGTACATTTTGATTAGTGTTCGGTAAATCATATAAAAACAAGTCATGCATTTATACAGAGATAAGTACGTATATATGTATGTATCTATCTGTCTATCTATCTATCAATCTATCTATCTATCTATCTATCTATCTATCTATCTATATATAATATTGTTTTGTTTCTTTCGAAAACGTTTTTTTGCACAATTGCTTGGAAGTGCTCAAGTCGAACCTGAGACGTTAGACATTATATAACTTGGTATAAGAAAAGACATTTTATATTAATGCTTGACATCAACATAATAAGTACATATAATATAAAATTACGTCAATACACGGAACATATCTATATGTTACTTAGAATAGAAATAAGAGTCATATGAGCTGAAAATGTACGTGAAAAGGATAAATAAATTATGGTTGATATATCGATTAAAAATCATATCAAATTTAAGGCTAAAAAACGTTGCAATTAAGGATTAAAATTGTAAGATGCATCAGCAGTAGTGAGAAATCTTAATTGTAGATTTAAAAGTTTAGAGGAGTTCCGAAGAAATGTATATAGAGTGTTGTAGAGTGTTATAGATCCGGTGATGATTTTATTTTTGAAATTTCTTCCTATAGTTTCATCTGAAAGGACTTAATATGTTTTAAAACATTAAAATTTTTTATGAGATTCATTTGGTCCTTCTCAAAGTTCATGAGAGCCGGTTTAGACGGAGGGTTTTCAAAAGACGTCAAGTGGTGATTATCTTTTTCCACGGTTCATTTTAATTTATTATCATAAAAGAAAGCACACCATCCGAATCTATTGATGAATTCCGTTGTCTTATGTAAAAGTGTTTCCAAGTATTTATCCCTCGATGGGTTATTTTTTGCAGATATACCCAAAAATTGTTTCTTCATATCTTCGCAATCTGTAAGACTAACGTGAAGTAACGTGACCTAAAATTTTCTCTGCTTTTCTTTTACATGTCTTCAAACTTAATTATCTATTTACTTATTCCTGATGAAGTCAGTGTGAAACTAAAGGATTCACACCTGTTGACTAATAGACTCCAGAAACGGACGTCGAATTGCTTCATAACCCTCTACAAACATTTCTTCGGAACTCCTCTAAACTTTTAAATCCATAATTAGAATTTCTCACTACTGCCGATGTATCTTATAATTTTAATCCTTAATTTCAGCGATTTTTAACCTTAAATTCAATATAATTTTTAATCGATATATCAACCTTTATTTAATTATCCTTTTCACGTACAATTTTACCCCATACAACTCTTATTTCTATTCTAAGTAATATATAGCTATGTTCCTTGTCTTCATGTAATTTTATGTTATATGCATTTATATATGCATTTATTACGTTGATGTAAATCATAAATATAAAATGATTATCTAAATGTTTGTCTATTCTCATACCAAGTTATATAATATATGTATGTATATATATACACATATGCATAGGCACATGTATGTATGTCTTTGTTTAAATGTATATATATATATATATATATATATATATATATATATATATATATATATATATATATATATATATATATATATATAATTTTTCAAAGTAAACTATGTAATCTTTACCAATAGAGCAGGAGATTTCACTGCAAAAAAATCTAAATTAGACTCCTTAGGGATCGTTCCCCTTGTTTATATATCCAAAGCTTAAAATTTTTACATTTAAGAAAGAGATTTAACGCCAATATCCATATGAATGTTATTTATGTTATTTAATCCGATATTAACATTTCTGTATAAAGCTATATTTAACCGTCAAGTTTAAGTCAAATATATAGGTTGCTTTACACTTCTTCGGGGAACAACTTTTTAGAACAATCTTTAAAAAGAAAAAAAAAGAAAAAATCGAACAAAAAATCAAAATTTGAAGATCCATACCGTATTTTGCCTCTTCTTAAAACTAAGTCCATTAATGGGAGGTAACCCCTTGCCATATTATATAAATCTGTCACAATTTTTTACTTAAATTTCTATTCCAATAGTAATTAAATTATATTATTCTGGGAGCTATTGTAAAGCCTACAATTATTATTGGTAAATTGTACATTGATATGCCTGCCTTAAAAGCTAATTTTATACTACGTTGTACTATAAAAAATGAATTATAAATAACCTTCAATTAGAATAGGAATTATTATCTCTATGAGCTTTTTCCAAATCCCACCGTATTAGTTAACGTTAGCGACAGCTTGAATTGTCTCCTACCAAATGGATTGCTAAATGTAAATCAGTATCAAGGTGGATCTAAATTGCGTTGTAACAAAGAAATGCTCCCAGTTTCACTTGTAGACTGTAAGGATGCGTAGCTGTTGGCTGAAAAGAATCGAAAAACACTGTTTGAGCTTAGTGACGTTAATATCTGCGTAATATCATTTTTGGTTTCCAGTATGGCTTGTTTATAAAGGCACTCATATATCTATAATTTTGCGTGTGGGTAGTATAAATGTTTAACAGTATTTTTGGAGACTTGTTAATTATTTCACGTATTTGTTTTTGCTGTAATTAACATCTGGCGTTCAAATTTCTCATTTAAAAAAAGTTGTTTCAAACGTGATAGATGATTGAAAGTATGTATTCCTAAATATATTATTATTATTATTATTATCATTATTATCATTATTATTATTATTATTATCATTATTATCATTATTATCATTCTTCTTCTTCTTCTTATTTTTTTTTTCAGTAGTTTTATTTTTATAACTTGCTTTCACTTCAGTACCGAGCGCAGCTCTGTGTACCTTGGTTATGTGCTGTGGTTTGCTATGGCGCTCTTATGGTTACTGAAAGTGATTTGCGTAGGATGTGTGCAGTGCCTAGTATTCTAATTTTCTGTATGTTATATATATTTGTAAGTCCTGGTGTTTTTGTTATGTATTTGTCTGAATATTTTTGTATTATACCTAAGGCACTATTATTATTATTATTATTATTATTATTATTATTATTATTATTATTATTATTATTATTATTATTATTATTATTATCATTATTTCGCCTTTAAATTGTATATAATGAATAATTGTTTACATGATAGATATATGTTCATTAGAGTACGGAAAATATGAACAGGAAATTATTTTTCTTGCAAATATAAAAAATGTAAGAAGTATTTTGTGTTGCATGTTAATTTAGAATTATGAAAAAAAAATATATATACATATAAACACACAAGTAGAATTTTCATAGTCCCAGTATCAATTCATGTGTAAATTAGTCAAGTGTATTCACTCAATTTTACAAATTTTGCAAACGTGCCCGGAATCTAAGAAAAGAACGCATTTAGATCTACATATGCATATTAAAAGCAAGTAACTTCAATGAAGTGTTTATCAGCTCTTATTCAAAATGATGTCACATACATTCACGTAATTAGAATATTCAACCCGCTCTGCCACGCATGTCGCATACGGCACACACACACGCATTTATAATTAAATATACAGAAGAGCTACTAATAGTTTCATGCTATTATGATACTTGAACAAGCATATATATAAAATACGGTATGTATCTTAAAGAAATCTTTGGGGCTCTGTTTATGCGTTATATATAATTTTTTTTGAATAAGGACGCTGGTCAGTGAGAAATTAAGAAAGAGCGTGGAAGATAACATGAAGAAGGTTGGTGCAAGTAAAGGAAGGAGAAAAATGAAACGAAATCAAGAATTACGATATATATGTGTATGTGTAGGTGTGTGTGAGCACGTATATATCGTTCCCATCATTAGACTGTCGCCATGCTACGGTACGGCCTTAAAATTTGTAGTCGAACTGATCCTCTCCAGTTCTTATTTTCCGAAGCATGAAAAAACCCAACTCTGGTTGTCAAGTTGTGGTAACCGAAACACACACACAAACACACACACAAACGCACACACACACACGCGTACACACACACATACATACATATATACGATCTGCTTCTTGCAGTTCTGTCTACCAAATCCACTCACAAGCGTTTAATCCGCCCGGTGCTCTAATAAAAGATACTGTAATAAAAGATACTTGCACAAGATTCCACACTGATGGACTGAACTTGGTACGTATGGTTGGAAGCAAATTTCTTGCTGCACGAAAACTCTTACACCTATATGCCACAGAATAAATGTTTTCTAGTATGTTTTTTTATAAATTACAACACTTGCCAAAGTGATACAAATAACGAGAAATACAAATACTTGTGTTTACTCATGAAATATGCAAGCACTTTAGATACGGAAACAAACTGCATAAATTTTAACTGTACTTTATTTCATAATATACAAACAACAAGCAAATATCATTAATATAAACAGAAAAGTGTTACCAACACCAACCTAAGTGAAGCATTAAACCAAGTGAAAGAAAAAAAGTTGATGCATTATAATTTCTTCCGAAATTGTAGGGTAATTTCCATATTATTAGTTCAAATTCTGTAAACGTGAAGAAAAGCGTGTGTGACAATTGTTTATCCAATCTATTGCCTAAAATATTTCTTTCTCTCAAGAAGTATAGGAAGAAGGAAGTACTAGTGAAACCAATTCACAGAGCAGGTTTCGATTCCAGTCTATTTTAGATGTAAACTATTTCTTTGGCATTCTCTCATTTAAATGAGACGGTTGCTCATTTCACTAACTGAAGATGCGAAGGGGATTTGAGGGTACTTGAATATCAGTATATTACTCTCTTCAGACCAATTAAAATGTTTTCATTTCTTTCAGATACAATGCTAACACACACACACAAAACAATTAAATTTCATGCATTCATTGTCACTATATGTGCAGGAACTTAGAAATCCAGAACTTGCCAACGTTTTAAGAATTGCAAGATCTTTTGTACAAAATACTCACATGGAAGTGAAAAAGTTGGCAGGAATTTTTCAACTGTATCGGAGAGGAAAAAAACCACATTCTAAACGTTCGGACCTTGTAAAGACACTGCAATTCACTTAGACTGAAAACATGATGATCTCGTAAAATCATTTAGGGCCATCGCTAAAGTACCGCAGGTATCGCAGTAGACTAATAGTAGACTATTAAGACGAGGACATTCGATAGAAGTTATATATGGGAGAGGTCAATTTCTGTCTACAAGACATGGGAAAACAATTTGATCCGTATGAAGTAGTTACGTGAGAGGTTAAAAATCCTCAAAAATATGGCGTGCTTTGTTTCTTCTCTGACGACAAAAATTTCGACCATGACCAAATATCTAAAAGGGAAAATGACAAGTGGCTTTATGCAGATAGTTATTATGTCCCAAGAGCGCAGCCCAACTCTCATCGTTTGAGAGGGTTTAAAATCTATGCTGTTCATGTGTTAGGGGTTGTTGTTAAGCACTGGGAGGAAGAAGTACGGAGTGGAAAGCCATACGTCATTGAACAAAACTCCGCGCCTTCTCACAGTGCTCACATAATCGAAGAATGGATGTAGGACAATATCTACGATAATTTAACACTAACCTTGAGACCCCATAGCCTACTACATTGAGAGCATTGTTGAAAGAGAGAGAGAGAGAGAGAGAGAGAGAGAGAGAGAGAGAGAGAGAGTAATCTAAACCCTCTTAATACCTTAAAGGCTGCCGTTATCTAGGTGACGTGCGAAGTGAATAAGGACTATGTAGGGCAAGCATGTTAGGGATTCTGGTCTTGCAGTGATGCATGATGCTGTCATCGAAGCTGAAAGCAGATTCATGGAAGAAAGCTATCGAGAATTTTTTTTATCTAAATACATTTGGTTTTTACTAGATTTTAGCTGTTTTATTAGATTATCAAATATATCCTCAAATACCACTATATCAGAATTAACAGCTCAAGATATAGCGGTAATATTGTTTGGTTTCATTCATCTACGACTTACTCCGAGCTGTATTATTATGTGAATTTCTGGATATCAGTTGATATCCAGAAAAAACATGCGTCGTTGGATATTTATCAATAACGGTACGTATGTTTAAATATACATATATACATACATACATAAATACATGCACACACACATACACACACAAACACACACACACACACACATATATATAAAGAGAGAGAGAGAGAGAGAGAGAGAGAGAGAGAGAGAGAAAGAGAAAGAGAAAGAGAGTGATAGAGGGTTCGCTGCAATAATGTCCCACTATAAAATGAGCAGCAGTGAAAATACACCAGGATTCCCAACAATGAGACGCTTGTTGTATCAAAGGTCACCATTTATCTTCACACATAAGAAATACTGAGTGCAACAAATTGAATTACAGTCTCCTGCACTTCACTTTCAACATATGGTACAAACATATCGCAGCTACAAGCAAAATCTAATCATTTCAGCTAAAGGAGAAACATTAAAAATTCGAGTATATTCCTACCCCCCCCCCCCACGCACAAACACACACACACACACACACACACACACACACACACACGCACACATGCATACACACATTTATATACATATGTAATATAGATATATAAATATTTAAAAACACACACACATACAATATATATGCGTGCATATGTAAGTACTGTGTGTACGTGTGTGTGTGTGTGTGTGTGTGTACGTTTGTGTGTATATACAATGCGTTAATTGATGCAGAAGTCATTGATAATTTAGGGTTATCGGTGTTTACACTTCATTAGGTCAATTAGGTGTACACTTGCATATATTTCAGATTTATTGCAATCTGATAAACAACACCTATATAAAGTATGGGCGGCTAAGATTGTGTAAAATATGTGTAATGTGTGTCAGTATGGCAAATAAGAAACATGGCCTCATGCATCAGCGCCAGCATATCTGTATACGAACACAGGTAACCCTATATACTTAAACACACATACACTGTACTATAACTAATATACATATGTGTGTATGTATGTGCTTATTCTATCAATCTGTCTCTCTACTTCTATGTATGTGAGTGTGCGTGTGTGCGTGCTTGTATGTGTGTGTGTGTAAGCGTGTGTGCGTGCGTGTGTGTGCGTATGCGTGCGTGCTTGTGTGTGTTTGTGTGTGTTTGTTGCGAACTGAAAATACTTATATGCCAGTAGCTAATACCGATCAAATTTACTTCAAAATAATAGTAACGAATAACATTTTAATGGAAGTTTTCATGAATATATAAATATATATATATATATATATATATATATATATATATATATATATATATATATATATATATATATATATATTCTTTGTTTTTCAGATATGTGCTTGTCTTTGACAACACTGCATAATGTGTGTCATTTTCAAACAGAAAAAGATTCAGTACCAACCCATATACGAGCACGCGCGCACACACATACACACACCTGTTTGCGCGCATGTGTGTGAATAGATATGTGTGTGTGTGTGTGTGTATATATATATACATATATATATGTATGTATATATATGTGTATGTGTATATGTGTGTGTGTGTGTGTGTGTGTAAGTATGTATGCATACATATATGAGGCGCAATGGCCCAGTGGTTAGGGCACCGGTCTCGCGGTCATAGGATCTCGGTTTCGATTCCCAGACCGGACGTTGTGAGTGTTTATTGATCGAAAACACCCAAAGCTCCACGAAGCTCCGGCAGGGGGTGGTAGCGAATCCTGCTGTACTCATCCACCACAACTTTCTCTCACTCTTACTTCCTGTTTCTGTTGTGCCTGTAATTCAAAGGGCCAGCCTTGTCACACTGTGTCACGCTGAATATCCCCGAGAACTACGTTAAGGGTACACGTGTCTGTGGAGTGCTCAGCCACTTGCATGTTACTTTCACGAGCAGGCTGTTCCGTTGATTGGATCAGCTGGAAACCTCGACGTCGTAAGCGACGGAGTGCCAACAACAAAATACATATATACACAACTGTACAATATAGTTTTTATTATTAATTCATTCTTTCAGTCGTCCAACTTCGAAATATAGACTTTAGCACTGTAGTAGCTGCGTATACCAGCTACACCTAATATCCACTTAGCTTTTACGCTTCTTGGATCGGAACAGAAAATACTGTAAGGCCTTCGACTCATCACACTCGTTCTCCCGATTTATCTCATTTGTAAAATAAATATTTCCCTCTTCACCGATGTCAATGGTTCATATTTCACCCCTAGACTCTTCTCTTCCCCTCCCCTATGATCACGATACAATCTATACTGCATGCCTCTTCTTTAACTGTTTCTCTCTCTCATCACCGCTACGTCATTTTCTCCTTGAATATCAACTCTTTACCTACAGTCATCTCTCAATACGAGGACCTCCCTGCGCTCAAGCGCTTTTTTGAACCACGCACTAGTTCCTATTCCACCAACTTTACTATTCGATGTAAATCAGAACATACTTAACCTTATGTCATTCTGCTTCACAGAAGAAATCTATAAATAGTTCAGTGAAGTAACAATGGGAACGATATAGGGCGTCAACTGCAGCAACATTTGTGTAGCTACATTAAATCTCAAAATATTTCCCAGTTTTTCCCGGGTCCTGTCGGAGATGTATACGGGCGTTACATTGACAACGGCATCAGTACCTTCTCTCCTTACCTGAAACATCTAAAGTCTTTCATCTATTTCGTCTGTTGCTTTCCCCTCCCTCTATTTCAAATACCCCATCTCCAACACACTCGATTCTTCTGAAATTACTGTCTCTTTCGAGCATCTTAGCTTCACAATTACCACCTCACCATCTCCACTTCTGCTTTCTATAGCCCTCCGACTCTAAATCCTATTTTCACTTTCCTTTCCCACACTCTCTGTCTTTGTAGTTCATGTATCCACAACTATGACTTTGAGGCATGTGTCTCAACACCTAAACAGTGCATCCATTCGACAGGTGACCCACAAATTCTTAACCAAGCTGCAAGCTCTTGTGCCCATAGTTTTGGTCACATATTAACACTTGCACAGAATTCCCAGAGCACAATCCACCGCTTACCAACATAGGACTCTACGGCTTATCATCCTCCGACTCTTTTGTCGCTTACAATGTGATGCACCAAGCAATCTCTATCAATTCGCCGGTCATTTTCTGATCTGTAGAAATCCTAAATCAAAAACATGTCATATTGATTACCCTCATCCTTAAACATTGAGTTTGACCACAGTTTTTGACAGGTACTTTGCAGTGTACTAATTTATGCTTGGATGACACTAGTGATGATACCATGTCTTCTAAATTAAATTTCTTTTTGAAAACTGTCGGAAGATTCCCAGGGCAAGCATGAAGTAAAGCATAAATCCGATTCATATTTACATTTCAGTGACTGTATATCCAGTCTACCTATATGCATATGTGTGTGCGTGTTTGTGTGTGTGTGTGTGTGTGTGTGTGTGTGTGTGTGTGTGTGTATGTGTGTGTGTGTGTGTGTGTGTGTGTGTGTGTGTGTATGTGTGTGTGTGTGTTGTGAGTGCTTGTGTGTGTGTTTGTGCGTGTTTGTTGTGAAGTGAAAATAATATGAACAGACAAGCACACAGACACACATACATACGCAAATTAAGACTGAAGCACGAGACCATATACACACACTTCACTTCACACAGGACACATATGGAGACGTACATCTCTACATACAGACACAGTACATAGTCACAGAAACCCATACAAAAGTACATGTGTATGCGCACTCTCACTGACCCACGCACCTGCGCAGAAACAGACAAAAAGAACTCAGCTCGGAAAACGGACAGAGTCGACGACTACTTAAAAGCTTGCAAGGCACAACGTTATTTTAGGAGAAATAAATAAATGAGTGGTGAGTGCGTTTTATAAAAAGATGGATTTGAGTCTGTTATCTACTTGCAACTACATGAACACCTGAAAGAATTCGAAAAAGTTATTATATACCACAAGGTACATTCACTTGCGAGTAATAGGTATGCCTCAATATGTGTGTTCATGCGCGTGCTTTGCACGTGTACGTGTGCATACACACACATATTCATGCATTCGTGCTTCTGTGTGTAATTATCTATCATTGTAATTTTCTCATTTGCTTAAATATATGTGTGTATGTGCGTTTGTTTGTCTCTGTATGAGTGGGTGTATGAAAATGTGTATTCATACGTGTAATTGTGTATACACAAAATACATTTATGCACACGCATACACACACACATATATGTGTGACAGTGTGTATTTGAGTGTGTATGTACGTATGTGTATATATATATATATATATTGCTCATACGCATCATACACACATATATAGAGATACATACATTTCCTTTCAACTGAACATAAATCATCTCTATTTGACAGGAAATTTTAATATGTTGTAATCCCTCGGTTATCGATTTTATACAATAACTTTTGATGTCAGTTTACTGTTTCACACATGAGTGCGTAAACACAAACACGAATATACACACATACAAACATATGGGTAGAAAGACAGGTGGAGAGAAGTGAGAGAGACAGATTAAGTGAAAGAGATACACATAGGGAGAGAGAGAGAGAGAAGTCCTCATATGCATATATCATATCATTATATGAAATTAAATGAAATAAGAAAAATATGTTTTAAAACACTTCGTATCTCTTGTTATGTTTAATATCATATATCTACAGATAATGCTATAATGCTTAATCGTTCTTATTAACAGCGATTATATATATATATATATATATATATATATATACACACACATACATATGTGTGTGTGTGTGTGCGAGTGAGTCTGCGTGTGTGTATATATATGCATATATATATATATATATATATATATATATATATATATATATATATATATATATATATATATATATATATATATATATATTTATATATATTCATATATATTTATAACACATTCATGTAAATGTGTGATTACATTTGAGTAATTTTTATCTTTTTTTTTTTACCGAGAATATCACCGCCAATATTCTCTATCTCTTAAATAAATTTCCACTATGATGCCAAGATCTCGAATCCCAATCCAATCCTAATTATCCTGGGAAATATTTGTACATGTTGCTACTACAGTTTTATAACTTGTTAAACATTTGCCTTTTGTTTCTTTTTGGTTTTGTTTCATAAAGCACTTGTAATAACCACGCGATTGAACACTGAAGCGATACAATGGCTAGCACATGCATAAATGGTCAACAAATTTAAATACCTCAATTTAATAGTTTATAGACAGCATTTATCAAAGTGTTTTATAAGTTTTTCTTTGTACCAATGACTTTATCATTGACCATTTCATACATGGAACGATAGGCTTCTCCACAAAATAGTAACTGTTATTGTTGTCTAGCTCCGGGTACGGCAAAAGCTATTAACGCTGTATCACTTTGGTTACGGTTATTGATGTTTTCGGTGCAGGTGATCTTGTTAGAGAAATTGTGCCTTCAGTATTGACTCTGTACTGTCTTCCATGGCCATTATAGTTACTTCATCGTTGTAGCGTCCAGTTGTACGTGCGCTGAACTCTTGTCCGTTTTGTGTGTGTGTTGAAGACTTCGCAGAATACCGATTGTCAATGAAATGATACAGCGTATTAGTGTATCAGCAATGCATAGTATCAGTGTATCAGTATATTAGCAATGCAGTCGTTTTACCATATTATAAGCATTTCTACTTAGAATTGAATTTTCATGCATACTACATTAGATGAGTTAAATCTAAATCATTATTGGGTATTCGGGATAAACTTGACGACTTTTGGTGTCTTCTTTTTCCATGAACAACTTGATGCATAGGTGAACAGCCAGCGGCATTGGAGAGCATACAGCTTAAAGTTATATTTGAAAAATTTACCTGACATGCAGGATTGGAAGCCACCTGAATATTGAAAAAGAGTTAGCTGTATCATGTTGATTTGCTACGGGCATCAAAATGTCGACATTATGACTACAGCTGAATGTGTGAACACTGTAAAGATTGTAGGATGTCACATGGACAGATGTAACAGAGACTACACAGCCGTGGCCAGCAGTAAGGGACACAGTAAGCGTTCTGATTGTGTTCGCGCGTAGATATTCATCCAGCAATTTCAGGAACTGGGAGTTAGGTCCAATTCAAATGGCTATGTGAAGCTGCTGAAGGCTGGTCAATCCCTGGCTGGATAGGGCTCCTGCTGGAAGGCTATGTGTGACTGCAGGATTCGGCTCCTTACCATACCACCGAAAATAGTCAGAAATGGTTGTCGGAGAAATGTATACACTTAAGCAGCCCCAATTTCAGGTCTCCTATTTCACACCCCACTTCCATTATAATCATGGGCGCAGTTGAGTAGGACACCAACCGCTCTGCCTGCAACACGAAAGTGTAGCTGGTAGCCAAGATCAAGGAGGTGTTCGAAGATATTCCCAGGGTCATCGAGAGGAATACATGCGCTTGCTTCAGATCTGTCTTGAGATCGTACTGGAAGCTGAGGGCGGCTACTTTGAATAAACTTTTCTCTTTCAATCATAATCTATTTGATATGCTTTGGTTAATTGCAAATACTAATATTTTGGGTGGATATAGTGTTTTCTTTTCCTTTTAAACAAGCTGTCATGTTTAGTCGGAACAATCTGTACCTATTTCTACAGATACCGTGTCTTCAATGACGAAGTATGCTTGATATCACATACAAATTTCGAACCTCAATTTTCATAAACGTAAACACAAAGAGGCAAACGTAGATGTAAATTGAAACCAACTCACAAGGTACAGGGGAATGTTCGAAATAGACGTATGGCACAAGCAGCTTATATTTTGCGTCTTCTGTGATCAAAGTTCCAAGTTAGCTGAAGGATATACTTACTTAATGATGTGATTGTTCACTTTAAGCATATACTTTGGGTTTTCCATCTGTGTCCCCATCATGCACACTGACTTCTTTCAATTTATGAACAGACCCTTCCTCTCATTTCCTCTGGTCCCTACATCTAGATGTCTTTGGAATTCCTGTTCCGGTTCTGTAAATAAGATTGCGCTATCTGCCTATTTTATGTTGATGATGCTTTTGCCTCCTACCATAAAACCTTTTTCCTTCTCCACTTCTCTTATATACATGAACGAAGTGGACAGTATTACAACGATACGTGTTATTGAACCTAATGAGAGCAATAACATGTAACACTTAAGGCTGATTATTGTACTGAAGATACTATTCTATCCAAGTTCTTTTATCTTATTTTTATTAAGATCTCCTCAAGGTGGTAAGCCGTCAGAATTGTTAGTACGCTGGAAAATATACTTAGAGGTATTTTGTCCGGTATTAGAGAATATCAGATAAAACGTTGTCTGTTTACCCCGAAGGTACAAATAAATGTATTTATTCACTTAGAGACAGTAACTCTCCTCACAATGAAAATGTTTAAAAACTCTTACTGTGATATTTAGATTTTCCTTCACAAAAGTGCATTGGCTAAAGAAATCCATACAACATGGCTAATACTAATCAATAACATGCAAACTAAATTCTAAAAAGTCTCATACATCAGCAATACAACAAAACATGTAAAAAGAAATAGACCGCGACAAAAGTATGCCACTCCTATTAAAACAGAACCAAACATAATGTGTATTATATAAATCAAATGCATACTAGTTACACGGTAAAGGAACAAATTATCAAAAATATCGTAAAACAGAATTCAGTATGCATTGCATCAAATCATTAATTAAATCTAATGGGAAAATACCACTATAATTTTAAATCTCTATATTAATAATAAATTAAATCTATGTGTCTCGCCCGAAAAAAAACTATTGATGATGAATCTGAGTCGATTACAAATGACGTAATTGTAAGATTCAAGACTCCAACTGATATATTGGATCTAAACCACGACATGCTCACACTGGAACAATTTCAAACTATTTCTCTCCGCCATACAGAGCAGAACTTGAATGGAAGACATTAGTAGGCCTCGCAGCATCACTCTACAAAGTTCCATACAAAAATAAACGATTTATGATGGAATTATGCATATATCATATAACAAAGCTAAAACAAGTTCACAAATAATAGCCACACACAAAAATAAAAGACGAAAGGCTATTGCGCTGGAAACTCAAAAGTCTAAGACTTGAATCACCTCCGCAGTATTTCATCTGCATAGGTTTAGAAAGGTTGATGATATATTTACTATCTTTGCAGTTCCAGATACCACAAGAGAATCATTCCAAAATAAAGAAAACGCTCGATGAAAAATCCGAAAGCATCAGGGTATCAAATACAGCTTGTCCAAAGGGCAACCTGCTTCGTATATGTATACAGACATAAGCATATAAATGCATTCTGCGAAAAGGTTAAGATTATTGCTTATTTTCGAACTAGAATTATGGCGCAAGCTGCTTATGCTGCTTTTGATGTCCTCCGCAAATCTTGCGTCTCCTGTGATCAACGTTCCAAGTTAGCTGAAGGATATACTTTCCTAATGATGTGATTGTTCACTTTAAGCATGTACTTTGGGTTTTACATCTTTGTCCCCATCATGCACACTGACTTCTTGCAATTTATGAACAGACCCTTCCTCTCATTTCCTCTGGTCGCTGCATCTAGATGTCTTTGGAATTCCTTTTCCGGTTCTGTAAATAAGATTGCGCTATCTGTCTATTTTATGTTGGTGATGGTTTTGCCTCCTACCCTAAGACCTTTTTTCTTTCTCCACTTCTCTTATATACATGAACGAAGTGGAACCCGTGTTCACATTTCTACTTAAGTATGGACAGTATTACAGCGATACGTGTTATTGAACCTAATGAGAGCAATAACATGTAACACTTAAGGCTGATTATTGTACTGAATATACTATTCTATCCAAGTTCTTTTATCTTATTCTTATTAAGATCTCAAGACGGCAAGCTGTCAGAACTGTTAAACATGTTTTAACGTAGCGGTACATACATACACATGCATACATGCATGCATACATAGATACATACATATGTGTATCTCTCTCTCTATATATATACATACATATATATATATAGATACATATGTATATATGTGTAAATATATATGTATAAATACACACACACACACATACACACACACACACACACACACCCACACACATATATACTTTAGTTATGTTTCGAGTGAAGGCGCGTGGCTCAGTGGTTAGGGCATTCGGCTCACGATCGTAAAGTATTGAGTTCAATTCCCGGCGACGCGCTGTGTCCTTGAGCAAGACACTTTATTTCACGCTGCTCCAGTCCACTCAGCTGGCAAAAATGCGTAGTACCTGTATTTCAAAGGGCCGGCCTTGTCACACTCTGTGTCACGCTGAATCTCCCTGAGAACTACGTTAAGGGTACACGTGTCTGTGGATTGCTCAGTCACTTGCACGTTAATTTCACGAGCAAGCTGTTCAGTTGATCGGATCAGCTGGGACCCTCGTCGTCGTAACCGACGGAGTGCTCTTTCTCATGTTTCGACCAAAGATTGGTCTAGATCATGTCTGATAGGTTTAGCTAAATCCTTTTAAAGTCAAGTTTTGTGGTATCATGGTCTATTCTTGTTGAGTGAGTTGTATCCAGGTAAAGTGGCTTGTCTGCTATTCCTTGAAGAAATGTGTGCAGCTTCGATGGAAAGGTGATGGGATCCTGTTCCTCTTTGATCTGTTTCGGGACAATATTATATAGAGCAGGGCCAGGTGAGGAAATAAAATTGTATTGCGGTGTGTTTATGTGTTGTAAACCTGGATTGGGTTAGGGATGAATTTTGAAGCTAAAGTTGAGGTCGTTTGGGCAATGTTGGTGGTATATTCTCGACATCGTGTAAATGACGGATCGCTCATGGTGGCGCTGGAAATAATGGAGTTTCAATTCTTTGATGCGGTCCAAATAATCGAGATCAGTCATGCCCTTATTCTTTTATTGAATGGCCTCTGGGGTGATTTAATTTCCGAAATGCTTTGTTTTGTGTGGAGAGACACAGGGAGCAACAATATTCGAAGTGCGACCATACAAATGAGGAGGAAATTATATATGTATCCTAAGTAATTCATACGGAAGACAGAGTATGCTGTAATAAATCACGACGACCTAGGAATGATATGATGTATTCCAATGGACCCCACCGTGCAGAAATACCTCATCAGGTGACATAATAGAACTCCAAGTTATATAGAAGACATTTCGCTCATAGCCATAGCAAAATGATGCTGGTTGTAGTCGCGTCTCATATATATATATATATATATATATATATATATATATATATATATATATATATATATATATATATATATATATATATATATATATATATATATATATATATATATATATATATATATATATATATATATATATATATATATATATATACATACATACATACATATATATATATATATATATATAGAATAATAAGGTAGTCGGATTGTTGGATGATTATATATATTTTTTACATTTTATTATATTTATTTACACTTTTAGCGCTTTTTCCCATTACCGGATTTATCAAAACGTGATTTAAAGTTAAATTTCTTGACCTTTTTATATATAAGAATATTTTGTGGGATCTGCGAAGCAAAGGAGAAGAAAGAAGAAAAGGCTTTTTTGAGAAATAGGGAGGCAAAGAAGCGTGGCTTCTGAACTGGTATACTCAGGTTTGTTTGTTTAGTAATTAGTGGCTTTTAGGTTGGGGAAAGAAAAATAATTTTTGCATTTGAATTAGTCAACGTTTTAATTGAAAAAACCAGACGTTGCTTTTGACTTTCTTCAGTAA
>NC_142934.1:104826561-104829061 GCF_046866305.1 Octopus bimaculoides | reverse complement strand
TCCTTGATTTTGTTATTTGTTTATTCATGAATTTGCCACTTGTGATCTCATTAATTTAATCATATATGTATTTAGATTTATTAAGTTTTGTCATTTTTTTTGGCGTTGATCACCAAACCATTTAGTTTGTGCTTTTTCAACTTTCAGTAAAGATCTCTATACTTAGAGAACTCTGTCTATCCCCAACGGTATCATATTTCTTTCTTCCTTCCATTTTTGATAGAATTTCATTTGTCGAGGAGTTTTCCTTTCCCTTTCCCCGTTTTAGGCAACGCTTTCATTAATTATGTTTGCATGCAAGTTTTAATTGCGTTCTATTTATCTTCCATTTGTTCTTTATTAAAAGCTTCCTCCATTTCTTCTTCATTATATAAATATCCATTCTTGTTCCTTATTTATACATTCTACATAGCTTGTATTCTGTCAGTTGTAGCTTGTTCAGTTTAATTGTTCTCATCTTTTAACCATTTTCAGTTTCTTTGGTTTGATGTACAATTTAATTAATTGATATCTGCTCCAGGGCATATTTTGCAAATTTCGCTCAATATCCTAATTGTTGGTTTATCATTACATAGTCTATTTCATTTCATGGTATGTTACATATTATACTTTGTGGTTCCTAAAATAGAAAGTAGATGTCTACCAAAATATTTCTTTGACAAAAAACGGATCAGACGGTCACTATTTTCATTTCTTTCATGTAATCTATATCGAAAATTATTATGATAGGTGTTTTCTCTGCCTACATATGCATTAAAATGACTTGTGAATATGGATCATTCAGGTTTTGTTATCTTATATTCGCAATATGTTGGTAGAATTTTTTCAACTCATCATCACTATGTAATGATATACAAATATATAAGTGAATGATGTTCATATTGAAACGTATTCCCATGGTGTTTCATCGTTTTTATCACTGTATCCGATATTGTCAAATACTCAGTAAATGGTTTTCTATGGTAGCTTCCTTTTAATTCCCAAGCCTTTTGTATGCAGTTTACCACCAGAATACAACATCGAATGATTATCTCTTCCAACTTAACCACTATCTCTCCATAGAATTTGCGATATTTCCATGATGAGGATACTAATTATTTGAGAGCGTGTGTGTATGCCACTATTTCCCGGTTGATATAAATGTTGATACACCAAATGCATAGACATAAAATGTTGTTCCGAGTTTATAAGAACAGTTCATATTTATAAGAACTATCAGACAGTAATATCCCATAAGGATATCGAATATAATCACCGTTAGCTTCCTTCTCAATCAGGAATTCATTTCTTCTACTTGAATGTTATTCCCTGAATCAACTGCAACACATCCAGCTCCTCCATCATCTGGCTTATACCTTCTTATGCAATTCATATTGAATATGCACACACTCGCGCACACACACGTACGTACACACACACGTACGTACGCACACACGCGCACACGCACACAAAATTACACGCACGCACACAATTACACGCACGCACACACAACACAAACATAAATATGAAATGGCGAATGCACGTGTACACACAAGAAGTCACTCTATACACGAAGTAGAGTGTGTATATATTATATAGGAAACGAACACTTACTGAAATGTTAACTTCACATATATATTACCCATGTTATGAAAATATAATGTGCCTATGTACACGCATACAGAAATGCATTACATGTTTTGCGTAAGTCAATTGAACACAAGTATCTTTGAGACATCTTCTAACGTTAATCGGCTACCAATCATGTCTCACAATAAACGTGATTTCTATTTCGATTATGTTTCTGTCTTTCTTGCATGCTGCTTCTCTGAATTCCCCTTTTGAATAACCAGCAACATGAAGCTCAAGGAAAAAGACTTTCGAAAATTCAGGTGCTCCTGCAGCAGCAACAGTTACTACTACTACTACTACTACTACTACTACTACTACTACTACTACTACTACTACTGCTGCTGCTGCTGCTGCCGCTGATGCCGCTGCTGTTGCTGCTGCTGCTACTGCTGTTACTACTACTACTACTACTACTACTACTGCTGCTGCTGCTACTACTACTACTACTACTACCACTACTACTACTGCTGCTACTGCTGCTGGTGGTGGTAGTGGTGGTGGTGGTGGTGGTGCTACTACTACTACTACTACAACTACTACTACTGCTGCTACTGCTGCTGGTGGTGGTAGTGGTGGTGGTGGTAGTGGTGGTGGTGGTGGTGGTGCTACTACTACTACTACTACTACTACTACTGCTACTGCTGCTGCTGCTGCTACTACTACTACTACTACTACTGCTGCTGCTACTACTACTACTACTACTACTACTACTACTACTACTACTACTACTGCTGCTGCTGCTGCTGGTGGTGGTGATGGTGGTGGTGGTGGTGGTGCTGCTACTACTACTACTACTACTACTACTACTACTACTGGTGGTGGTGATGGTGGTGGTGGTGCTACTACTACTACTACTACTACTACTACTACTACTACTACTGTAAGCGGC
>NC_142934.1:104821561-104824061 GCF_046866305.1 Octopus bimaculoides | reverse complement strand
CACAACAGCAATAATGATACTACTACTACTACTACTACTACTACTACTACTACTACTACTACTACTACTACTACTACTAATAATAATAATAATAATAATAATAATAATAATAATAAGAAGAAGAAGAAGAAGAAGAAGAACCAAGATGCGGACAATAATAGTTGGTTTCGGATTGGTTGCACTGTTAAACACATTAAACGCCATATTTAAGACAAACGTAGAACTAGCTAACTTACAACAATAATAATCTATGTGGACAACAGGAACGATAACAATAACAAGAACAACAGAAACTACAACAATAATGCAAACTACAGCCAATTCGGTGTCTTAGCTGGTTTTCTGCGTGTATTAACTTTTAAACCCCATGTTTAAGACAAACCGGAAATGTGATATTATCATCATGCCTGTGTTATCCACGCTTCACTTTAATAGAATTTTTTTGTTGTTCATATAATATATCGAATATACATCTATATATGTATGTATATATGTATATGTATGTTTGTATGCATGTATGTATATGTATGTATGTATGTATGTATGTATGTATGTGTATATATATATATATTTATGCACAGCCACACACATACATATATATATATATGTATGTATATGCACACAGTGTGTGCGTGTGTTAGTCTGTGTGTATGTGTGTGTATGTGTATGTGTATGTATGCGTGTCTGTGTATGTGTGTTTCGTCCTCAGAATGAGTATGCACGTTCTAGTATATATATATATATATGTGTAGACACATATACTAGCATAAGCATGGATCAACACACCCATATATCCGAACGTATATACGAATGACGATATAAATAAACGTATATACTTCTTCGTGGCTACTTCGACAAGCCATGTGTTGTTTTGTGGTTAACGAGTTCACTTCTCTATCACGTGCTATTTCATTCTATTGAAGATAATGGCACTTTGGGCCTTTGCTTTCGAGATAGCTTCCACTTGACTATTGACTAACGAATAAAATCCCGTAGTAAAGGAAATCCAAACGATCGATGTTTGTGTGTACACATGTGTTTATGTACGTGCGTGTGTGTATTCGTGACAGTATTTTTGTGTGTGCGTGTGCGCACATGTATGCCTCTATGTTTGTATGTGTATGCATACATGTATATAAATATGCATATGCATATGCATTTTTGTATGTATGTATACATATTTATATCCATGCATACATGCACAGACAGACACATACATATATGTATATTCCCTAACACCACCACCCAGTTTGACTCGTTCTCCTGCACCTACCTACGCTGTCACACCTGCTCCTACCTCTCGAACACCACCATCCTTAAATACACGATTCATCGTTACTATCACATCACCGACTCCTTTACTTGCACTTCTTGTACTGTCATATTCTGCATCTCTTGCTCTCTCTGTGCTTCCTTGTACATCGATGAAATGGGACGCTGCTTGGCTGATCGCATCGTGGAGCACCTCCGAAACATCAGACTCGGTAATTATATCCTGGTCTCACGCCATTTCCGCTCTATTGGTCATTTGCTACATCTATCTGTGTTCGGACTATCTTTGCACAGGGGCCACTCGGACTCCCGCCTTCGCAGCGAGCAGGAACTAATCTTCTCTGTTGCGCCACATGGGCTTAACTCACCTCTTTTCCTCTCATCATTTGACACCAACCCAACACCACTCCACACACACACACTAGCACTGATCACTTCTCAGCACCCACACCACGCACAAGCCTCACTACACATACTACTCACTATATGAGTAGCCACATACACTGTTTAACTCAGTATACACATCACACACCATCATGCACGCTCCCATACCCACACAAGCAAATACTCATTAACACACGCAACATACATAGAAAAGATAGCTTTCACCCGCATACATACACCATGCACAGCACACTGCTTAGACACATACACACACGTGCACACACCACGTGAAAAGCACAGATCAACGGCTATACATAATACACACAAACACGTTACACACGCGCACGCTCACACACGTCAGAGTCACTCGCCCTTATTCGCACATACAGAATTACACACTCATACGCACGCGCACCTACTCTTGTTGGGATCACGAACACAATTTTTATCTCCCTTTCGTTTAACGCATTTTTATTATTATTATCTCCCTTCCTTTCAACCACTTTTTTCCCATCATTCGCATTGTTGGCCCGCTGAACTCTACACATATTTTCTTTTAATTCTCTCTGTTTATTTCTTAGTATTTCTTTCTGTTGAAGAGCGTAGGCTCGAAACGTAAAAGACATTTTTCATTTTTGCCGAGCGGCAAACTAAATACTCTTGCTTGTTTTTCATATACCTGTCTTCGACGTTTGCTTTTTTATAAATTTCAAATATATATTATACGCTCACGTGGTTACCCCAGATTGGTCCTGACTGAAAGAAGCCCGTCGTATATATGTATATATATATATATATATATATATATATATGTGTGTGTGTGTGTGTGTATGTGTGTTACGTT
>NC_142934.1:104801561-104819061 GCF_046866305.1 Octopus bimaculoides | reverse complement strand
TTAATTTTAGTATCTACGCCTCTATCATGGATAGGCTGTTAAATACTTGAAATTGTTAACAAACAATGAATTAAATAATAAACACACACGCACACACACACACGCACATACACACTCACACACACACACACACACACTCTCGCACACACACACTTACACAGCCTGTCATATATGCGGATTTAACGATAGTCAGGAAAATATGTAGATAGAGTTTAAACAGAAATAAATGCACATACACTGAAAGATTGTTCAATAAACAGTGAGACAGAGTGACACAAACTTGTCACGCAAACGCGCCATACACAAACACACACATTCGTGCAAACACACACACACACACACACACACACACACACACACACACACACATCTAGACGCAGCTTCCAGCTTCGAAATTGACTTACAAGTCATTGGTCCGACCGGTACGGCAGTAAAATATCTTACTCAGTGTAAGTGCATTGGGCCTGAACTGAAAACAACTTTGTTGTGATGTAGACAGCTTAACTGCACATGGTAAACTTGTGCCTATCATATGTCTCCATCCGTCTTCCTCTACCTCTCCCTCTCCCTCTTTCTATTCTCTCTCACCCCCCTCTCTTCTTCTCTCTCCCTCTCTCTCCCTCTCTCTCCCCTCGCTCTCCCCTTCCCCCCTCTCTCTCGACCGATAGAATAAGTACTAGGCTTACAAAGAATAAGTCCTGCGGTCGATTTCTTTCGACTAAAACTCTTTAAGTTGGTGGTCCAGCATGGCCGCAGTCAAGTAAAAATAAATAAAACAAACACGTAACGGAATAAAAGAATTTACATATCTATACGCACACACACACACACATATATATATATATATATATATATGAATACACACGCATACATACATACGTACGTACATACTTACATACATACATACATACATACATACATACATACATGCATATATATATATATATATACACGCGCCCACACCTTTACGTATAGATATGCATTAATATAATCGTGCTTGCACGGATTAGGCCTTTCGCTGTCTCATAAAATCCACGAGCACCAGATCTACAGATGATGGAAATGAACAATTTGGCAACTTGCTTCCATTGTCCATTTACATCGCAGAGATTCGTCTCTCCACCACTTTGTCTATACCACCTCTGCCCCGTGAAGACTATTCATCTGAGACTATTCACCTACCTGCTGCTTGTCACATCTTCACCTAGCTGCTAGGTCCTAGAACCCCATGCGAGGTGGCTGTCGCTACTATAGCTCCTGCATATTTCTAAATTTACTACTAATCCCAATGCATTCTGTCCTCCTATTGACAACCAGTGAACCCATCTCTGCGTACGAGTTATCTGTTCCTTATCATAATACATTCCTACACGCTTGCACCTTGCATATATAAATACATGTGCATGCATATATAGATTCATACACACACACGAACGCGCATATATATATATATATATATATATATATATATATATATATATATATATATATATATATATATATATATATATATATATATATGTATATTGATATTAATATAAATAAAATATATTTAAAGGGAATAATTAATAAATGTTTCTCTTACGAGGCTTTTTCACGCTAGCTACTAGATAAATTCTTATAAAAATTTTATCCTACTTTTAAATTAAATTTATTTATATATGGATTCATTTTACTATTTTCAATTAGTGGACTGCGATCATGCTGGGCGATCATGGTTTTTAGTCGAATGAGCTCACCCGGAAATTTAGTTTATTGCTTTGTTAAACATGGTACACGTAGTAACAGTTCTTCTCAGTAAATTGCTAAGTTACGGTTACGTAAACAGATCAACACCATATGTCAAGCGGCAGTTGAGGACAAGTAGACACACAAAGATGCGCGCGCCCGCAACGCACATACATACTTCCATACAAACATACATACATACATACATACATGCATACATACATACATATTAGGTTGATGCAAAATAGATTACCATTTCAAAAACTTGAAGACACCCTATAATTTGATTTAATTTAGTGCAAAAACCGAACATGCACAATTTCACCACAATTGAAGACATTTTAGATGTTGCTACAATCCACTGAAAATTTTGTATATTGTTATTTTTCAGTTTGTATCAGTTGTACGTTATCTAACTCCTTGCCATCTTCTATTGGTCCTGACATACAACTGATTGAGAGATTCAAAGCAAAATGGGTGGAAATTGACAAGAACAATTACCAAACAGCTATAGATGACCCTAAAATTGCAGGGGAAAATCTCAGATGCTGAAGAAATCATTCAATTTGCTCATGCTCAGCTTGATGAACAGCAGTTTCGTGATAACTATAAGGAATTGTTCGAGCTAACTCTCAATTTCTTCAATAGTACTTCCAAGTCGGGAATCAGTTTTAAAGCACCCGGATCTTATCACAGAGCACGATGGATAGCCAAGCTAATTTACTGCATTAAAATTTGGATGTTTAAATCTCAGTTCAAACTAAGTGAAAGAGAGGAAACAGGACTGAAAGATGTTTGCTACTTTTTAGCCTCTATATACATCGGATCGTGGTACCTGGCGACCATACTCTCTGCGTCCCCCGTTCAGATTTGCATTTCGTGCAGTCTGAAGCTTTACAAGCAAAAGGATGACACTCAATAGGATTTTAAGACATTTGTATCATTCTGAGGAACTTGTGGTGTTTGCATTCTTTTTTCATTCAGCTGATTCACATGAGAAAAAAAAAACAAAATTAAGCATGCTCTGCAGAAACCAGTCTGAAAACCGAGCAAACGAGCATCAATAAATCCTGAATCAGCTGGGAAGAAACAACTTCGTGATTTCGTTAAGCCAACACAAAAAGATTCTTTGAAATCCTAGAGGTTCCTTGCACATTTCTTGAAAAAGATGCTGAAGAAGGGAATGATGATGAAAGTTATGCGAATGCAAGAGATATCGCATATGGACTCAAAGTGGAAAACGACATTGTGGAAAGAGATGTACGACTAATGGAGGAGTACGGAACACTGATAACCAGTGATGAAGAGCAGAAACAATACTTTCTTTAAATTGTTAAATGTTACAAGAAAACATTAATCTTGCTTCACAAAAAAACAAAAATAAACTTACATACGTGGTTATGATATGCCTTACTGGGGAAACTTCCACATAAAATAGTTAACGCGCTATACAATAGCCTAGAATGTCGTCGATTTTATTCAAACTAGGTTAACTAGGTACGTATCCAATCGGTTCCGGGGAAAATATCAACAATTTTTGAGCACAAACTGATAGACATTCCTTTTTGAAGCTTGGTAGCAACCTCTAATTTTCTCTTTTTCAACTCCAAATGTCGCATACAATACTTTCTTAGGAATACGAATAAAATAGGAGGGTGTCTCCCTGAAAATTGAAAAAGAAATTTTTGACCCCCTTTTTGCATCACCCTATGATATACATACATACATACATATATATATATATATATATATATATATATATATATATATACCTATAAAGATATAAATTTATGTATACATATAAACACACAGACACGCACACACACACACATATACGCATATACACACATGAAGGCACTCTTAGCTGTTGTTAAAGCTTAGGCTTAGGAGGAGCTCACTGATATATTACATCCAGATATGAAGTTGAATGGCATGGAACATTTGTGGCGGGTTCTTTGATTGCACATGAGATAACGGCGCCCACCACAATCTTGAACCTGCGATCCATGTTGAGAGTGGGTATCTTCCCTGGCTCTCTCTCGATGATGCCAGCAGTGTAGAGAGGGCCTGTGTGGTGGTGTACAACCCTTATTGGTTCTAAAATGTTAGGCTGTATATATATATTAATATTTGTATATTTATGTATATATCTATGTATACACACACTCACACAGACACATAATATACACACACATGCACAGAAATATAAACATACACCCGTACATTTATAAGCATGCATGTCATCATTAAGTTTTATTTCAAGATTTCTTGCGAATAGAGAAACAGTTGCTTTCAACAGCATCAACATGCTATTTTTGTATATATGTATGTATTTGTGTAAATGTGTATGTTTTGTTTTATATGTGTATTTTCATACATGTCTATATATTGCAACTGTATGCATGAAAATAAACACACATAAAATACAGCATACAAATCTGCACATATACATATATATATATATATGCCCTGTTGATGTTGTTAAAATTCCGATGAAGTGGCCTTGGATCTAGATTAGAAAGTGACTCTATTGGCAAGAAATCTTGAAATTAAACTGAATAATGATATACGTACATACATAAATATATACATACATACATACATACATACATACACATATACAAGTATGTATAGACTCTAGCACTTCTAAGTTTTACCTGTAAGTATACAGCATCTTCGAAGATTCTGTATGTCTATGTATTATAAAAAGACGCCTGCAAGCTAAGCGATGTGGCTGGCAGTGCAATAATTGCATATATATATATATATATATATATATATGTGTGTGTAACGTTTCCTTTGATACCCTCTGAACGACAAATTCAGAAAGAATGGCAATTAGAATAATGTTCCTCGGATACTTAGCGGCGATCACATTCAGATTGTTAATATTTGAGCACGCCGAGCGTCTGTCATTACGTTCTGAGTTCAAATTCCGCCGAGGTCGACTTTGCCTTTCATTCTTTCGGGGTCGATAAATTAAGTACAAGTTACGCACTGGGATCAATGTAATCGACCTAATCCCTTTGTCTGTCCTTGTTTGTCCCCTCTATGTTTAGCCCCTTGTGGGCAATAAAGAAATAAGAAACGTTAGCATGCCAGGCGAACTGCTTAGCGGTTTTTCCGTCCGTCTTTATGTTCTCGGTTCAAATTCCGCAAAGGTCGACTTTGCCTTTCATCCTTTCGAGGTCAACAAAATAAGTACCAGTGGAGCCCTGGGGTCGTTGTAATCGACTTTCCTCCTCCCCCAACAGTGCTGGCTTTGTGTCAAAACCTCAAACCAATATTTGAGGATCAGAAGGTGGCGAGCAGGCAGAATCGTTATTGCGATGGTATTACGTCCGTTGTAACGTTCTGAGTACAAATTCCATCGAAGTTGACTTTACTTTTCATTTTTCCGGGGTCGATAAAATAAGTACCAATTGAGAATTGGTGTTGATAAAATCGACTTTATTCCTTCTAATAAATTGTTAGATTTTTGCCAAAAATTGAAACCAGTATTTGAAGATTATATGGTGAACTCTTACGATGTCACACATTACATTAAATAGCTCGTAAATATGTCTGTCTTTGAGTGTTTATCGTTCTGCCAGTGTGTGTTCATGCAAAGATCTATGCATGTATTTATCTCCCTCTGCGTGAGTTTGTGCGTGCGTTTCTGCGCGTTAGAGTTTATCTTCAAAGTCGTTACCTGCTGTTATATGGATTTTTTGAGAGTTACTAAAACAGAGAACCAAGATAAGCAGAACGGTACGATGCTGAGATATGTTTGTCTTTCAGTTTGTCTTGAACAGTGTGTTTATCTCTTTGTTTATCGTCATGTATGTGTATGTTCGTTATTCCTATCTATCTAACGCTGTACTAATATATATATATATATATATATATATATATATATATATATATATATATATATGTGTGTGTGTGTAGAGAGAGAGAGAGAGAGAGAGAGAGAGAGAGAGGGAGAGGGAGAGGGGGAGAGAGAGGGAGAGGGAGAGGGGGAGAGAGAGTGAGAGGGGGGGAGAGAGAGAGGGAGAGGGGGGAGAGAGAGAGGGAGAGAAGACAGACAGACAGACAGACAGAAAGAGAGAAAGAGTAGGGGTGAAAGAGAAAGAGAGCGATACATATAGATATATATACATATGTATATATATATAATTTTTTTTTTTTCAAGTATATGATTATAAAAATTTTATCATAATTAAGGGCGCTGGAATGTCAGCGGCTATACGCTAGAAGTAGATGTCAAATACTTTATATATTTGTCGGTGTTTCTCTACTGAGGATCGCAAAATAATCTTCCTAACAGAGCATGAAACCTTAAGATATAGGATTATCCGAAAATTTCGAATTCGCATTTGACCTTATAAATAGAGAACAAATTTAGAGTGGATAGTATTTGCATTCTACTTCCAACGCCCTTAATTATGATTATATTTTCATAATTATATACTTAAAAATTAATTTTACCGATATGGTCATTTTTATACGCTAGCCAGTGGCATAATCATTGGAGTCAACTACGAGTACGGTTGGACATTTTTTTTTTTAAAGACCAAACTCAAACCTGAGAGTACGAATAATATTATTACTGGATAGCAACGACAAGTCTGAAGGTGGACAGTGGACAAGTTTTATACTGTATTCTGCTACGTTCTTAACAGAATAATTATATATATATATATGTATGTATGTATGTATGTATGTATGTATGTATGTATCTATCTATCTATCTATCTATCTATCTATCTATCTATATATATATATATATATATATATATATATCGTTACCGACACACACACACACACACACACACACACACACACACACACACACACACACATATATATAAGTAAAGTTAATCACTACATCAAAGTGGCTTTTCTATGTTACTACTAGTTTAACCCCAGGCATATCTTCCGCCAGCTGGCTATTGGTGCCACGCTGCACGCTTTATGTACAGTATATACAATATAGCTGGAGTAAAATAAATCGCACCGATACCCAGCTAACTATACTAACATGTAAAGCGTCGCACCGATTACCAGCTGGTGGAAGATCTTCCTCGGGTTAAACTACTAGTAACATGGAACAGCCACTTCGATGTGGCGATTGACTTTACTTGTTAGCATAGTTAATACTCTCATCTCTTTGAGATTTTAGAACTAGCTGTTTTGATTGTTGCGCATCAATGACCGGACGCTTTGTTCAGAATACATTGCTAGCTGGAGTGGAACCCGGCTGTCGCTCTGGTGATAAGGTGCTCGTGACAGAAGGATAAGGCAACCAGTTTAAAACTGATCGTGACCTGTACTAGAGGATGGTAGAGGTTCGCTTCCCCAGCTAGCAATATATATTGTATATTATAGGTGCAACGTTGCACCGACCGCCTGCTGGTGGAAGATGTGCCTGTGGTTAAATTAGTAGTAACATGGAACAGCCATTTTGATGTGGCGGTTGACTTTACTTGTTTGTATTATTACTACTCTGATCTCTTGAGATTTTACGACTAGCTATTTTGCTTAAACACGCACACACACACACACACACACAGATGCACACGCACACACACACACACACACACACACACACACACACACACACACACACACACACACACAAGTATGCATCTACACTTACAAACTCACAAACATACATATATGCTTTCCCATCTCTTCTGAAATTCTTGTAGATCTTTATGAGCATTGTAATTAACTCCTATATCTCTCCTTATCCATTCGCATAACGAATGTCAGTAAGCATGAACCAAAATGCATCTGGATCAGAGTTGGCCTATTCCACAGTATTGCAGAGTACTTTGGTGAGATTCAAAGCCACAAATCAACAATTTAGAAACATTATTCAGTAATCACTCTAAAGTTTAAATGTTATAAAGTTAAATGTACAAGGTACAACACAGCATTGGCGTAAAAATCATTGTTGCGAAACTTTTCTTCTATCAGCATTGGAAAGGAAATTTCGCAATACATTCTACTTGCTGCGCAGCATGAAAAGCAATTAGTGTATATCTATTCGCATATAAATGAGTTCATCATAGCTTAAAATCCGCGAAGCAAAAAGGTAAGTAAACTGAATGTAGCTTGCACACAAACTATATAGATTTCTTCCTGAAAAAGGACATGCCTTGATAGAAGTATTATATAACGTGGTGATGTACCCACAAAAAGGCACTAACAAGTTATATAAAGCTTACAAGGCAACTCTCAAAACAAGCCTCACCAGCACAACACGCTATCATTTTCAATTGGCAAACACTACACCACCTTCAGAGTATAGTTGGAAAATGGAAAACAAAGATATAGACGCTAAAATATCTACTATATAATAGACAGTAATAGATGAGAGAAAGGCATACAGCAACAGATGGAATAACAATGGTATTCGAAACCAGACAAAATAGATATTATGCGTTACTTTACACTAACCTTACATATAGAAAGAGAAATAAATTTCTACATTCCAAAATGAGCCCAAAGATCTGTTAGGATTTGAAAGACAAAACCTGTTTATACTGCAAAGATTCCTTACATTTTTTTTCATTCGTTATACGTTGTTGTATAACATCGACTGAAGCTCCATATTAACAGAACATAGTTTTGCATTTCAGTAGGTGTATTGCTTATGATTTATATATGTTATGCAAACGCACAAACCAGGTGTCCAGGTGCACGGACGTATATTTGAAAACTTCAAAATATAGATGAACTGGCATGATAAAAAATAGATGTCACCGCCAATATGTGTGTGTGTATGTGTGTGTGTGTGTGTACATACATACATATATATATATATATATATATATATATATATATATATATATATATATATATATATATATATATATATATATATATATATATATATATATATATATATATATATATATGTATGTATGTATATATGTATATGTATCTATAAGTACATGAACAAATTCTCGTACAAATACGGAAATAAAATTAGGCATACAATCATGTATACAGAAATATATAAAAGTTTATACATACACACACATATATGTATATAATACGCACATACATACATACATACATAAATACATACATACATACATACATACATGCATACATACATACATACATATATGCATACATACATGCGCACACACAATCAAAACCATGCTTATATATACACGGAGTTAAAAGTCGATTATATGGCGGTTTATCTCTACAAACGCGATATAGTTAATTAAAATCTCATTTAATCGTGATTTTAATATATTTTTTATAATAGGGGCATTTATCATTTCGAGGCAATTTTCCCAGCTTGAAATGTAATTTATATTTTTGACGTTATTCTCTTTTCTCAACTTCAAATAAAATTATCAGTGCTTATAATATTTAAAAGAAATCATGATGTATGCAATAAATACCAAAACATACACACACACACATACACAAACACACTCATAATAACCATATAATTTCAACCACTATCACACACTCAGAAGCCAAACGCATAGAGATTAATTCACGAAACGAACACAAACATGCACATAGAGTCACAAACAATCACGCATGTAAAAGCACACACATGCGTCAACACACACACGCAAATTAGATACACACACACACACACACACACAAATTACATACACATACATATATAAATGCATACATTAACACGAACACATACGCTTATACGTGTGCATATAAATATCTACTTGCGTGTGTGGCTCTCTGTATACATATGTGGCTATACGTATATATGTGTCATATATGTATGTATCTGTTGCACAAATATACATATATACATTTACGTACATGCACATATTTTGATGTATAGCTTGCATATATATGCATCTAAGATCACGCAAATTCAGAGATACATCGATGATTGTGTATTTGTTTGTGTGTGGATCATTGTATATTGTGTGTGAATGTGTGTGTGTGCGTGTGTGTGTATGTATGTATGTATATATATATATATATATATATATATATATATATATATCTATATATATATATATATGTGTGTGTGTGTATATTTATATGCATATAGAAATATATGTATATATAAATAAATAAATAAATATATATATATATATATATATATATATATATATATATATATATATATATATATATATATATGTATATTTATATTGCTCTGTCTCTTATGCTCTTCTTTTATACGCACGCAACCCACACTCACACATATATATACATACATATATATATATATATATATATATATATATATATATATATATATATATATATATATATATATGTATATATATATATGTATATATATATATATATATATATATATATATATATATATATATATATATCTATATATATATATATATATATATATATATATATATATATATATGTCTCTGTGTGTGTGTTTGTGTGTATGTATGTATATATCTATGCATGTATATGCGTGTATGTATTTGTAAGTACTTCTTTATACGGACGATAGTGTGTACATGTTGGAGTATAAGCACGCTATTATTGTGAATAAATATGATAACGAACCAAAAAGAAGCTTACACACGTGCAGAGTCACGCAGAAACACACATAACTTGTACACGTGCACGAGTATGTGTACGTACGTTTATATATATACGTACATGTGCATATGCATATATATATATTCCTAGGCGACTTTAACCTCCCAAATGTTAAATGGCCTGAAGGTCACATCCTCTCTGGGATGTCACTGCATGAACAAAGCCAGGCAAAATCATTGCTAGAACTATCCAACATGCTGTTCATGGAACAAGTGATACTCCAACCAACCAGGGGAAGCAATATTTTAGATCTCTGCTTCACAAACAATGTGAGCCTAATCCATAATGTGAAAATAACGCCCATGTCTCTCTCAGATCATGACATTATAGAATTAACTATGTATGGTCCTAGACAACCCACTGACACCCACCCCACCAGGAGGACTCAAGCAATATCCAACCTGAATTTCCACAGGGCGGACTGGAAGTCAATTCGCAGAGAGATTCGAAATCAAAACTGGCAAGACAGCCTTTCTATGCAAGACAATGACCTCAAACCAAATCATTTTATGTCAACCATACAAGACATATGCACCAAATACGTGCCATATAGAAAGACCAGCAAACATGCCAATAGAATTCCTAGAGGCAGGAAAATCCTTATGAGACACAGAACAAAGGTCTCAAACCAGTTAAATAGAGAACTGGAGGATAGGAAAAGGGCTAAATTAAAACTAACACTATTAGAAATAGAAAACAAAATTAAACTCTCCCATGAAAAGGAGAGAGCAGAGAAGGAGAAGAGAGCAGTAGAAAGCATAAAAACAAACCCCAAGGCGTTCTATAGATTTGCAAAGGAGACTGCTACGGTACAGTATAAGATAGGTCTCCTATTCCTGCCTAATGGCTCACTGACTGCAGATCCCACATGGATAAGTGAAGTGCTCAGTACACAATTCAAAAGTGTCTTCACTTCTCCTTTGAGTCACATGCAGATAAAGAACCCAGCTGATTTCTTTGACAATAGCACTCAGCAGAAAAAGACTGCATCCATTACCTACATCGACATTGAAGAGGAAGATGTGATAGCTGCCATAAATGAAATGAGCTCAAATTCGGCAACTGTCCTCTTAAAGTCGTGTAAACAAGAACTAGCAGGACCACTCCGGATACTCTTCCAGAGTTTCCTTGCAAATGGTAAACTTCCCAAAAAGCTGAAGGAAGGCACCATATGTCCTATCCATAAAGGTGGAAGCAGAGCAGAGGCTGGGAACTACAGGCCCATCTCTCTGACTTCACATATTAGCAAAGTCATGGAACAAATTGTCAGAAGGAGATTGATTGCGTTCCTAGAAGAAAATGACTTGCTGAATGAGACCCAGCATGGTTTCCGTCCAGGTAGAAGCTGCCTCACGCAGCTCTTGCAGCATTATGACTGGGTCCTGAAGCAGCTACTTGACCATTCAAATGTTGATGTGATATATCTCGACTTTGCAAAAGCCTTTGACAAAGTTGATCATGGCTTGATGTGTCACAAGCTGCGAAACCTTGGCATAGCTGGTAAATTAGGAGAGTGGCTGCATGACTTCCTGAATGGTAGAAGTCAGACAGTTGCAGCCAATGGAGAACTATCTAGGGAAACACAAATATTGAGCGGTGTTCCACAAGGAACTGTTCTGGGGCCACTACTGTTCATAGTGGCCCTTCTGGACATGCCCACGGTCACTCGGAGAGCCACTGTCACTAGCTATGCTGATGACACAAAGATATCTCAGGCAATAAAGAATCCTGATGATATTGTAAGCCTGCAGAATGGCCTAAATGCAATAAATGAGTGGGAAGAGCAAAATAATATGCAGTTCAATGCAAAAAAATTTCAAGTACTGCACTACAAGACCACAAACACCTCTCAACTGGCATACACAGGGCCTGGAGGTACTGCAATCCCAGAACCACAAACAGTAAGAGATCTGGGCATCAACATGTGTAGTGATGCATCATTTCACATGCACATTGTCAAGTTGACAGCAAAGTGCAGACAACTGGCGGGGTGGATACTGAGGACTTTCCGTACAAGGGATCAAAATGTCATGTTGACTCTGTGGAAGACATTTGTTCTGAGCCGCCTAGACTATTGCTCTCAGTTGTGTTCACCACACAGTGTTAAGCGGACAGCAGAACTCGAGGCAATTCAGCGGCACTATACAAAAAAGATCGCCACAGTCCAACAGATGAACTACAGGGAGCGACTGAAGGCACTAGGTCTCTACTCCCTGGAGCGCAGGCGGGAGAGATATGTAATAATATACATATGGAAAATACTGGAAGGACTGGTGCCAAACTTTGGCATCAAGTACTACAGGAACGCCCGCACGGGTCGCCAATGCATGGTGCCAAAGGTACCGTCCACTGCATCTCACATAAGATCGAGATACTGCAGCAGCCTCGGTTTCAGAGGACCTCAGCTCTTCAATGCCCTGCCAAAACATTTGAGAGACATGCAAGACATGGATACGGAGATCTTGAAGACAAAACTTGACGCTTTCCTCTCCACGGTACCAGACGAACCAATGGCTCGTAATGAGACGAAGTTTAGGGCAGCTGTGTCAAATTCTCTTATACACCAGATGTGCCATCAAAACTCTTGATTGGACCATGTCAGGTGGGGGAGAAGAGCCATGCGAGGAACGTGAAAATCACGGTGGTGCACCAGCATGACCGCAGCCACTTCGCTGAAACACATAAATAAATAAATAAATAAATATATGTATATATATATATATATATATATATATATATTTATATATATATATATATATATACATACACACATACATACATACAGAGATGCATAAACATAGAAGTGTGTGTGCATGCATGCGTGCGTCTCTGTGAGTGTGTCTATGTATGTATACTTTATTTATACCTCCATATAAACTCATGAATGCATGCGTGCACATGCGTGCGCACATGTACCTACTTAACTACTTACGCATATAAATATAAACATGTGCAGGTGACGCAATCCTTCATTGTTTCTTACGTTTCCCTCCAATGCATCCTCCATGCACATTCTCGCACTAAGCAGCCATTGATTCCAGGAACGGAGGCCGTTTATCAGTAAACGTGTGTACGTAATGTTTTCTCGGAAGTGTTGCGGAAGTTTACGGCGTTTCAAACAACACATCCAACTGTAGTGCGATGTAAAATTAACCCCCCCCCCCCTCTCTCTCTTTCTCTCTCTCTCTTTCTCTCTCTCTCTTTCTCTCTCTCTCTTTCTTTCTCTCTCTCTCTCTCTCTCTCTCTCTCTCTCTCTCTCTCTCTCTCTCTCTCTATATATATATATATATATATATATATATATATATATATATATATGTATATATATATATATATACATGTATATATATATATATCAGGCCATTAAGAATGAAATGTCCGATTTTCTTATACACCAATTTTGACAGTCGTTAACTTTAATGTTTTATGCAGACAATTCTTTGTTTTACAACATTGAAGAGTTACATCATCAGTTTTTGAAATGCAGTTCATGGAATCTGATTATATTATGAATTTTCTCTTGTAAATTAATTTTGTGAACCCATAGAAAGAAAACAAAAAATTGTCTTGTTTATGAATATGAGTTCTGTCGTAGGACCAATGCATCCCAGACAGCTCGAAACATCAATGAGTCGCTTGGTGGAGATGTGACGAATGAGCGCACTGTAAGTCGATGGTTTGAGAAGTTCCGGTCTGGTGACTTTACTCTCAAAAATTAGCCCCGTGGTAGACCTGAGACCAAGGTGGATAATGAGGAGCTAGAAACTGTAGTGGAAGCGGATATATCTCAAACTACGCGTGAGTTAGCAGCAAGGTTTGGCGTTTCGATTCCAATTATATTGGACCCTCTGAAGCAAATCGGCAAGGTAAAGAAACTGGTCAAGTGGGTACCATACGAACTGGACGAGCATCAAATGACACGTCGTCTTGAAACTTACTGTTTCCTTGCTGTCACGACACAAAAACGAACAATCTTCGCATCGTACTGTCATGTGTGATGAAACATGGATTCTTTCCAACAATAGCAAGCGTTCTACACGGTAATAGATAGAGACGAATTACCAAAACACAATCCAAAATTAATATTCACAAAAAAAACGTTACTGATTTCTGTTTGGTGGCCCAGCGCTGGCGTCATCCATTGGAGTTCCATGAGACCTCTTCAGTCAACTACAGCGGATGCATATATCAACCAATTCAATGAAGTATTGAGAGAACTTTCAATTAAAAAACCGAGATTGGGTCAATTCTTTTGCAAGACAATACTCGACCACATTCTGAATAAAGAACGCAACTCAAGTTACAGGAACCTATCTTTCAAAGGGCCAGCATTGTCACGCTGTGTCCACCCTAAGAACTATCATTGTGGTACGTATGTCTATAGAGGGCTCCGCCACTTACACGTCAATTTCACGAGCGAGCTGCTCCCGTTGATCGGATCAACTGGAACCCTTGTCGTCGTAATCAATGGATTACACACACACACACACACACACACACACACACACACACACACACACACACACACACACACACACACACACACATACACACAGATACAGTACGTGATCAACCACATTCTCGGATGTTGTTATTTATCGCTGGTCACAATGTCACATTGCGCTTATATAATTTTGTTTAGCTTTCGAATGATGCCACTCCGCTGGCTAGGTAGGCAGGCCGACATTACCCCTCATACGAGAGTTGGTCTGTGGCAAGATTAACTATTTACAGCTCAAACGATTGGAGCAATATTAAAAGAAATATCTTGCTTAAAAGGACACAACGCGCAGCCGGTCTCGGAGGCGAAACCACGATCTCACATTCTTGAATGCAACTGCCTTAATCATTAGACCACACATTTTCACTTGTATGTGTATATATATATATATATATATATATATATATATATGTGCGTGTGTGTGTGTGTGTGTGTGTGTATGGTCCATGTTTGTGCATATATATGTATATATGCATATATATATATATATATATATATATATATATATATATATATATATATATATATATATATATATATATATATATATATATATATATATATATATATAGATAGATAGATAGACAAATAGATAGATTGATTTAGGTGACAACTTGAGGGACAATAATTATCCAAAATGAGATGTTACATATAAATTATTTACTTCAGTAAAGTGAATCCGTTAGGCCGAGAGTTTGTACCTCCACGTTTAGCGATACTGATTTCTTTAATTATTCATAATGAAATGTTATTTACATTAACATGACTTGTTAAAAAAATGGAGATAGGAAGCACTCTTCTACTTGTTAAGCACGCATCTCACGTTCGTATCATGTGATTCTAATCATTTTTCAACAATAGAAGAGAACATATTGTGTGATTTAATCAAAACACTATAACTTCATGCATGCACTCACTCACACTGGAAATCCTTTAGAAAAACATAGTAATATGTTTTTCTCATGGTGAAAATAACCACACAAAGATACATATGTACATGCATTATATACATAAACACATGCATATATATATATATATATATATATATATATATATATATATATATATATATATATATATATATATATATATACATATTGTAGGAGAACCAGAGGTGGAAACAATATTTCGATGGGATCTTACTTTGACAAAATTCAGGCCTGACATCTCCATTACTGTTAAGTCTCAAACTACTGCTATCTACCACCTTCGGATAATCTCTACTCGACTGCTACTCAACGGCTAATCAACTCTACCACGGGTATACTACCACGGGTATACTACCTCTATTTATATGTCTTGGGCAATCCTACTTCTTCGATTGGTGGCGTCGACACAACAATTACCCTGTGTAAACAATCCCGTTACAAAGCAGAATGGAAAACTATCGATGGTCAAATTGGAGACGGAATATCAAAGCAAACTATGGATCAGAGATATCTCAAAAGACGAAAGCATATCAAGAAAGTTATAGCAGTAGAAACAATTATTTCTCGACAAATATGCTATAAATTTTGGTAAATACTCTAGGACTCTGAGAAATAGCATTAAAGTGGACAATTTCACCAACTCAACAAACACCACATCACGTGGCAACATGAACACTCGATTCACCATGAATTGAAAATGCAATACGGTAAGAACTCTTCTCTTTTTGTACGCAAACATCCTAATGCACACAATTTGAAGAAAATGCACAAACAAGATAGATATACCTTTGATCAGACCATTAGGAGTAGAAATAATCGATCATTTTCAAGAGCTCAACAGAGATTACCTACAAGAAACTGGGCAAAAATCCGATCTAGATCTGGAAGTAAACCTACTAACTAGAAATCCTTACTAGAAATTGAAAAGTAACATACATAATACCAAAAACAGGACAGAAAACACAACGAAACGGATTGAAATACCACAGATAAAACACGAAGTCCATCAAATAAGCATCAATAGGAGCATAAATCATAAACAGAGAAAAATCCATTTTCTAACGTCGGACAACAGACACCAGAGAAAGAAAAATCCATGAGGTAACATATCTAAAACCACTAAACGTATTGATCCTAAAAGAGATCTTGGCAGTGATTAATTCCATTTTCTCTCGATCTTCATTATCCTCCTGCTCAACCTACGCTAATAGTTAATCACCAAGAACTAAAGGTGGATATCTAAGCATTCTTTCGTAAGTTACTTGTAGAATTCATCACTAATAAATGTAATGGGATTGATGAATCCATAGTAAAAAATACATCAAATTTCAGCCCACCAAAAGGGAGAAATAACTATCTTGACCAATGCATTGATATGCTATCTAAATTTCCCCTGAGACGCAACACGAATGTTTGGCGAAATATTAACAAATCGAAGATGTCTGCTCTTAAACGTAAGCAAAACGATCAGACAATGATAATCAAAAAGCAGATAAAGGGAGTGCAATTGTTATTATGGATGCCGAATACTACAAGAATGTGGGTGAGGATGAACTGCAGGACACAACCTGTTCTGAAATAACTAAAAATATAGACCGCCGCATCATGAAGAAGATCAACAGCCTGGTGTCAAAACACTACAACTCACTTACCGATAATGAAAGGGAGTACATCATCAATTACGAACCAAAACGCAGAAACCTCTACGGTTTACCACAAATACATAAGTCAAAATATATTCAACATGCAGTAAAAGAACAAGAAAATGAGTACATTAAAT
>NC_142934.1:104791561-104796561 GCF_046866305.1 Octopus bimaculoides | reverse complement strand
GTAAATTGAAAGTTATTACAATGCAGATCTAGTCCAGCTTTGGACTGTACTTAAGGAATTCAACAATCAGAGTTTGGTGTGACAACGGGAAGCAGATTACGCAGAACGATTTAAACAAGAAATGTTCCACTATATTCTAATGAGTTTTCGACTCTCAAATTTCGATCAAAGAGAATTTAGTATTCCTCCACATTAAACAGAAGAAATTTGGCAGAGCGGATTAACCGTAGAATAGAACACGTAGATAGAGAATTGTGAAGCGATCATTTTCACTATATATATCCACAATTGCTAAATTTCAAAACAAATGTTATACTTAAGATGATTTATATTCATAATTTCCGTTTATTCGTTGAGTTATCTAAAAGAGACAGAAAAGTGTAAAATAAAACAAAATAATAAATTAATAATGTTTTGATCGATCCAGCTACGTATTAGAAAATGGAAAAAGAAGATTAAATTAGAATTTTATAAATAATGTGTTTTGATTTCAATTTTAAATTGTATCGTTTAATTTTTGGAGAGAAATGTATATTTCTATGAACAAATTAAAACATAGAATGACATCTAATAGTGTATGAACTACTCCATTGTTAAATTCAGTGCCTTTTTTTTTCGTCAAGTCTTCTCTCACTTCCTTTTAACTTAATATCCCTGTCTCTGTATGAGTCGTATTAATCCTCGCTCCGTTCCTTTAATTTTTTCTTTCCACCTTTCCCTTCATTTTTGCTTCTGCATGCATACATTCATACAGAAATACATACATATATATCTATCTACGCATATATGTGTATAAATATGCATATGTATACATATATATGCGTATATATATATATATGTGTGTGTGTGTGTGTGTGTGTGTGTATACATATGTATATATATATATATGTATCTTTCTCTCTCTCTTTCTCTCTCTCTCTCTCTCTCTCTCTCTCTCTCTCTCTCTCTCTCTATATATATATATATATATATATATATATATATATATATATATATATATATATATATATATATATATATATATATATAACTCTGTGTTTGTGTGTGTAATTTAAATGTACTTATCACCGTCACATCAGCAGTCTCATAGTTTCATGATTTTCAAAACTAATATGAGGTGTAAGAACCTGGAGTTATGCTATAATTGCCTCGACTGTCGTTAAAAGCTATTATTTTTAGAAATAGAAGCCTGAGCCTGATATGTGCATATACACATATTTATACATACATGTATGTATGTATTTATGTATACACACACACACACACACGCACACACACACAAACACACACACACACACACACACACACCCACACATATATATATATATATATATATATATATATATATATATATATATATATATATATATATATATATATATATATATATATATATATATAAAACCAGCCAATCTATTACAGTCTGTTAAAGTCTGTCAAACCGGCCATGATGAAATACCACAAGGCATAGAAAATACGTATTTGCCTTTATATTTGCCTTTATATATTTAATCCTTTATATATTTAATCCTTTATATTGAACACTCAATATTTCATCTATTCAATAAGACATATTCCATATATTCAATAAGACATTCAATACTTTATTTCATTGTACCATCCATTTTTATTTTATATTATATATTGTATATTATATTATATATTGTATATTCCATATTCTATATCCCACATTGGTTTTGCAGGAATATAAATAAAACATTAAAAAACAGACAGTGTTGGAACTGTTTTAAACAAAATAATATATTCCTCTATATACAATCATACAAAACCCCTTTTTTGTATTTATTTTTAGTCGCATATATATATATATATATATATATATATATATATATATATATATATATATATATAATAATAATAATAATATTAGGGACAAAATCCAAAATTATAGATAAAAAACTCAATTAAAATCAATTTATAAAAAATTAAAATTAAATTGAGCCTTATTTTCATCGATGAGTTCTTGAAAATTGGTTATTTTCCCTAAAACTATATATATATATATACATATATATTTGTAAAAGACCTGGGCCCATGCAATGTACATTGCAATTCAGATATTCTTATAAGTTACTTCTCGAAACCTGAGTATTTAGTTTGCATTTTAATTCAAAACGGAGACGAGTACCAAAGTTCAAAACTGGTTCGCTTGGACAATTGGGGAGACCTCTCCTATGGAAATCGATTGGTTACTTTCTTAATCCGCAAATAAAAAAAATATTTATTCACTTTTATCTTATTGAACTCTCCTTCTCATTGTTGAATACTACCGTATCTTTCAGGCTGAAGGATTATTCAATGCATTTGGTAAGGTACAAATTTATTATTGGTTATGAAGAACAGTGCTGGCGGTGACTTCGGCCAGCTAAATCGTCATCCAACAGCTTTCTGTCGAGGACTTATATGCCCCATTATTAGAGTATTTTCATTAGTTATTTGGCGCTGATCGCTATAAGCTTATATATATATTATATATATATATATGTGTGTGTGTGTGTGTTTGTGTGTGTGTGTGTGTGTGTGTGTGTGTGTGTATACATGACTGCGTTTGCATCATTGACGATTTTCTTTCTCTGTCTTCCCTTTGGACTTTTCCTATATTTCTGATGAAGTGCTCCGCTCGAAACGTGAAATCCTCTTTCTATTCTTTCCTTTCTTGAACGTCCAATAAAACTGTACTTATTCCATGTCCTCGCGTTGTTGTTTTTTCGTTTTGTTTTTTTCGTGTTTTTTCTTGCTTGTTCATGTTTGGATTTACTATATATATATATATATATATATATATATATATATATATATATATATATATATATGTTTTCTCTGCTCTGTTTATCATTTTGCCCACGTTTTTTGCAATGTCCTGTACCCAGGTATGCATATATATATATATATATATATATATATTCTTAGTTTCGGTCCAAGAAACGCGGCCACAATCAGATACATATAAATTCTTTCTCGTTTCTGCTTTTCGTTTCTGTTTCCTTTTCTTTTTTTAATTATTTTTATTTCTCTCTAACTTCCTTAATTTTTACCACTGTTTCTGTTGTTTTCATCGCTTCCCCCATCCCAACATGTCTATCATCTCTATCTTCCTCCACTACCTGCATTTCTTCTCTGAAACTATTTTTTGTCCCTTACGTTCTTTCTATTCCAAATCATGCCTCGGCTTCACTTGTCTTGTCTCCTCTAAAACATGTTACTGAAGTCACACCACCCTCATCGGTCACTGCCTGCTACTCCACCTCGTTGCCCATGGTTTTCGATTCGACTTCCATTACATTTTCTGTACTAAAACTTTCCATTAAACTCATTCTCTTCTCCTAAATCCACATGCCTACCACTCTCCATTCTGATTTTCCAAAAGCGCCTTCAACTAGTTCCATTACCTGCATCCTCTTCCTAGTTCGTTCACTCGTCATTTACCATCTGAATCGTCAAATTTGCCATTTCATTGTCGCCATTACTCCTACCCTCCCTTGACCCTCCCAGTATTCCCGCCCTTTTACTTCTTACAATTTCCTTACTCCCCTTTTCCTACTCACATTTTTGTCCCATCTCTATGCCCAACTAAAATTTGAAGCCACCCCCATTCCTCCCTACTTTCAATATTTCCTTCATTTAAGCAAGTCCACAACCTCAGTAACTTTTTCTTCCTTTTAAACTTGCCATCTTCCCGCTTTGCTACTTTGTTCGCTGCCATACCTTCCTTTACCTCTGAAACACCCAAATATCTATAGTAACCTAAGAAATGCGCCTCTATTTTGGCCTCTCTAATTTTATATCTAATGGATGGTAGATTCGAAACCTACTCAGAAACATCTGACTCGGCAACGGGTTTCTAGTCTCACAACACTTTCGCTCTACTGATCAATTCCCTGACGTGTCCAGGTTGTTGGAGCGGCTGCTCTTACTCCGTCTCCCACCACTCACCTCCAGATGGAACAGCTTATGATATCTTCGAACATTTGCGGCATTTAATCTGAAATCTCAAACTTTTCTTCCCCTTCTGCTCCAATATTATACTCGTTTTTCTTTGATCCCTCCGCCTTCTGTTAAGCCGATCTCTTGCCGCCCATTGACACTCCAACCTCCCTCACTACCTTCCTACCGATCCATATAATCTCAAAACACTAACAACGTTTCATCATACATAACTCCCTCACCACTACGTCGTCACACTTTTTATATATACACGTGCCCTTCATCTCTTCTACCCTATTGTCTCGTTGATGTAACATTCACAGAGACGCATACCAACACACAATTCATGTTGACACACACACACACATCTCTTCACATACCGCACCTCTGCACATTTAGACTTACACTCATTGCCAAGCATCCACCATGTCGTCTGCCCCAAATTATTTTCCCACTCACATACATACTCTCGAACACACACTATCTCATTCACATACTTTTCTTCTTTCCACACTACCTCTTTCCTTGTTGATTGTGTTTTACACCTCTGCCACTAACACTCAAACTTTCTATCCCATGTTCACACTCAAACACACACATACACGCATGCACGTGAACACACACACACAGATACATGCACACGCTTAGAGGCTGGCAAAAGGAACTGATAGAATAAGCAGCGGGTTTAAAAAGATATCCATAATTACGAGACAGGGACGATTTCTTCGACGAAAACCCTTGAAGTAGGTGACCTAACAAGGCTGTAGTCGAATGATTGAAACAAATAACAGATAAAAGATAATTTATGATCAATATTTCAAATAAATTCATGATTTATTAAAACTACTTCCGTTCCTATAGAAGGAAGGCAACCACTTAACTTTCGTTGCAACAGATTTTGACATAGAGTGAAAGTTAATCTAGAGGAATTAGCAATCCTCCGGTATTTTTAGAGACAAGAGGATGATTCTACATCTATGGGCTCTCAGTTTTCTCGTTTAACAATTTGCTTTTAATTTCGTCCATGATATTACTGCAGCTGAAGTTGTTGCGCT
>NC_142934.1:104779061-104789061 GCF_046866305.1 Octopus bimaculoides | reverse complement strand
GTGATGTTTACATACGTGGTCCGACCAATAAGTATCCGGACTGTTGCTATATTAACGAAGTTAAAGTATGCAGAGTGAAGCCGCTTAGCACAGATTGACCTTGAACTCTGTTGTGCATGCGCACTGGGTTTTACAGATCTAGCTTACTGTTACTGTTTACAGCAGTGCTTGGAAAGAAGGTGTGTGGCGTGTGAGCGTCGCATTGACCATGACTGAGGAAGTTGAGCACAGAATCTGCATCAAATTTTGAAAAAATCTTGGCGATACCTGCTCAGGGTCGTACGCAAAACTTTCAAGAAAATTTCATCGTTCTCGACACAATCTAGGGCAACTAGAATCCGAGTGTCTTTTTGGTCATCTGAAAGCAGTTTTGGCACAAACTTGGCAGACACGCATCTCATACCTAAATCTTCAGTGATAATGGACTGAACTGAACCGTAACTAATCTTCACATCGTATTACAATTCACGGATGATGATTCGACTGTTTCCCCTCACAGCTACTCGCGCATCTACGATGTTTTTCTCAGTTCTGTTGGTTGCGGGGCTCCCAGAACGTTCGTCAATATCGACATTTTTTTGGCCATCTTGAAAATGTCTAAACCACTTGTACACTTGCGTGCGGATCATAGAATCCAGTAATTACAGTAACGATCATGGTAACGTCGGTTTGCGAAATTATAAAAATAGCGGCTGTAAACTAACCGAATACAAGTAGAGTATAAGAATAAAATGCATCAGAATAAATCAATGGCCTTACGTTTCGACACATGTCTTTTAAACGTTTCTCTCTAGATCCGGTCCAGAATACCTGCCAGATGGATACTGAGATGAAGTAACAATCACTGTGGTGAATCTTACACGGAAAACTGCTGCACCAGTGCAAGCAGATTTCATCAGCGCATACAACGATTTGTTGTCGAAAATAACAGCGATTGTTGGAACATTTTACACGTAGTGTTAGACTAATTTGGAGAGCTTGTTTATTGTGAATCAAGTAAATTCACCTGGAAAATTTTCATGTCAACCGTGATAGAAATCTACGAGAATCTTGTGGCCTGGTAGTGCTATCGATGGAGGGAACAATAGATATCCATTGCTATATGCACAGTCAATGCATTTTATATGCCAGAAGCACGAATACAAATAGCTATCGTACTGCACTATGTTATGTATACCGCTGTTGGCCACTGGTTCCTAGGAAGATAATTATTGGTTCATTTCATTTACTACGCTGAATGTGATAAGGAATTCTGTCTGTAAGAGACTTACGTAAGAAAGCGTCGGTTTATCAATTTTACTCTCTGAAACTCTTTCAACGATATACACACACAACCGCAAGGTATATATATATTTACATACATACACAATAGAGAATTACACTGATGTTCAACAGCCGGGTAACTGTATGGATATAGGTAAGTACGCTGAAATAGGAGAGTATATCATCAGTGACTAAGGACTACATTCGTAAAGAAAAGAAAATACAGAGATTTAGTTTCATTAAGATTTGCTAAATCGGGATTTTTCAAGATGGCGATTTGGAAAGCTTAATTAACAAATCAAAATCCTTAAGAAATTTGAATTCCAGCAATTCACCGATGTTACGTCCTGGACAGATTTTCATTGGAATAACAGTTATATTGACAGCTTATTAAGTGAGTAAACAAAAACTCGTACTGTATGGGTTTCTTAATGTATTACCCTATTTACATAGTAAATCTGAAAGATGCTATATATATATATATATATATATATATATATATATATATATATATATACATACATACATATATATATATATATATATATATATATATATATATATATATATATATATATATATATATATATACACATTTATATATATATATGCATACACAAACACATATACATACATAAATATATATACATACGTACATACATATATGTATGCGTGTGTAGATCTGTGTTTGTGTGTATGTGTGTGTGTGTGTGTAACTGCGTGTGAATGTGAGTAAGAGATTTACGCCATTATCATTTAAGAGTTCAATAATGGTTGTCACAGCGAATTAATTTCCATGACAATTCGAATTCACAGCTAATTCTTTCTGCTAAATTGACGACTTCCCTCTTAAAGGATATTTTCCTTATTATTTTATTTTTCTAATAATTATATTTTAAATAATGCTGTAAATCGCTGAAATGATACTTATGCCAGATTAAGTAGCGCTGACGGGTAGAATATTATGTCACAATAAAATTGTCTTGATCTTTTTATTCGCCTTCTACTTAATGTCGTTGCGTCCAATATCCTTAATAACATTCATAATTCACCATGTTAGTCTTTCATTATCCCTCTGCCTATTCATATATATTCATACATATATGTGTATATATGTATGCATAACTATATATATGTATGCATAACTATATATATGTATGCATAACTATATATATGTATGCATAACTATATATATGTATGCATAACTATATATATGTATGCATATATATAGTTATGCATATATATATGTATGCATAACTATATATATATAGTTAATTATGATTTTATACACGATATTCCTCTCTCAGATTCGCAAACTTATTGCAGCGTGTCGTCAGTTTTCCTCAGCCGTGTAAAAGAAATCGGAAGTTTGGGCCTCCAACCAGACTTTTCGTTATACCCGTAAAGCGAGGAACTTATGAACAACCCCTCGTATATATATATATATATATATATATATATATATATATAGAGAGAGAGAGAGAGAGAGAGAGAGATAGATAGATAGATAGATAGAGAAATATATAACACATGATCTATTCGTGATTAGAGGCATTCGTAAACCGAAGTACTACTCGATTAAATGAATATGAGAAAGACAGGAGAAATAAAGTACGACTTATTCGTGATCAGAGCCGTTCGAAAATCGAGGTTCTACTATGTGTGTGTGTGTGTATATATATATATATATATATATACACACAAGAGGGTTTGCTGCTAAGTTCCTGGCTTTAAGGGTGTCACGAAAGTTCTGGTTGGAGGCCCAAACTTCCGATTTCTTTTACACGGCTGAGAAAAAACTGACGTCCCGCCGCAATAAGTTTGCGAACCTGAGAGAGGAATATCGTGTATAAAATCATAATTAACTGATCCTCCAGTATTTTATTTTAGCCAACGCCAGGGAGTTTTCAGCATCGTCTCGTGTGCATACACACACCCGCGCATACACACAGACAGACACATAGACACACACGCATACACACACACACACACACACACACGCATAGGCACGTACACACATGTGTGTGCGCGCGTGATATCTATCTCTCTATAGATATACACATTTATATATGTGTGTGTGTGTGTGTGTCTGTGTATGTATGACTGTATGCATGTGTGTATGTGTGTGTGTGTGTATGTGTGTGTATGTGTGTGTGTGTATGTGTGTGTGTGTATGTGTGTGTGTGTGTATGTGTGTGTGTTTGTGTCTGTATCAAATCAACATGCAGAATAAATGGAGTGTGAAGCTAGGAATTTAGCATGACCTTTTGGATATAGTTTTGAAAAGTAGTGAGGCAATGTGCATAAAGTCGTTTCCGTAATGTATGGAGGCATTCTGCTTTCCTATATCTAAGGAGAATAAAATATCATGCTCCATTGAAAAGGTGAACTCAGTTAATGGCAATAATGCTTGCCGGGAGATAGTCTCCTTCATGTGACTGTAATCGAAATTCATTTTAACTCAACTTCTCATAGGAGCTATACATAATGTACGTCGGTGTTAATGCAACAACAACGTTCTGTGCATATCTAAAGAGTGGATGATCATTCTTCTTACTTGAAAATGTATCTTCTTTGGAGAAGCAGCGGTAAAGATACATATATATAGAAGCAAGAAATAAAGAGAGCAAAACAATTACGAAATTTTCGTCGAGAAGAGCTATACCTAAAAGAATGATAGATGATTTTGATGGAAATTTCTGTTACTATGGAGCTCATAGACCCTCATGGTTGGGTAACCTAAAAGGAGCATATGCTAGATGAAATGAAAAATTTTTGTCGAAAAGTTCAAAACCGGAAGATCATTTGCAACAATGTGTAAGGTAGCAAACCTGTAGGAGATCTGGATCAAAGAAAACTGCACTGATGTTTAGAAAGAAATATATGGCTTCAAAGCTAAGAAAAAACGAATTTATTTACAACGGAATCCGTTATACTTGATGCGCATGTAGGTTCTAGCTATCAATCAGCATGTTAGGAGAGAGAAAATCTGAGCAATGATTGGTAAAGAAAGTGTGATGTATTGTAGTTTTGTGGCCTTCTCATTAAAGATTTTGTAATTATGGTGTACGCGGTACCTTCAAAACTGTGCAAACCAGAAAAACATCGCTTATATTTCTGGCTCTTTCATTCAGGCAGTACAGTGCAGTAACTTTCACTGAATGTTTTATAATATAGCGTGATAGATATATAGAATGATGTAAGTTAGACTGTCTTTATCGGAGAATTGCCAGATCCTTCATCTCTTGCAGGAACGGCGAAGGCTGGGAACTGATGTAGTCTGCATATGAAACAAGGTACGTTAATCGAAGATAGGGTGAAGAGCAAATCACGATTGACACCAAGAGATCAGTAAGGTAATATCTTTGGTATCAGTCCAAGAATTGTATATGTCTATCTATATACACATTTGTATAAATATAGGGATCAGTATATAAACATACATACATACATATATGTATATATATATATATATATATATATATATATATATATATGTGTGTGTGTGTGTGTGTGTGTTTGCGTGTGTGTGTGTGTGTGTGTGTGTGTGTGTTTGGGTGTGTGTGTGTGTATACATATATAAAATTTATTAATGAGGGTAGAAATTGAAATTAATCAATTAAAACCAGTGGTCTAGAATTTTAAAAAAATCCGAAGATTAAAATTATATTACATACATATTTTTGTATATATATACATATACACACACACACACACACACACACACACACACACACACACACACACACACACACACACACATACATATATATATATATATATATATATGCATATATACATATATGCATATGTACACCATTTATCGTTCACATGGAGTGTGGCCATGCTATGCCACTGCCTTGAAGAATTTTTAGTTGAAATTTTAAATCTGGTGTTTAATCAATTTGCCGAATCGCTAGGTTACGTGATGGTAAACACAGCAACGCCGGTTGTCTACAAATCACAGTGATTCTAAATTGTGTTGGAGGGAACCACACAAATTTTATTCTATTTTTGCCTATTACGTAAACTCTTTTATAATTTATCCTAATTGTGGTTACGTCTTTACCTATTATTTAGCTATGCTAGCAGCATTTGCTGTACCTATCCTCCTTCTGCCATTATGAATATCTCGGCATGTCTCCTCCGATGTCTTTACCAATATCCCTTTCGTTCATTGTTTATCTCTTTTTATGTCTTTGTATGGGCAGCTAATATCCTTAATTGAATTATTGTCTGCTTAGTGAGATTCCTTAAACCCGATTGGGGCTCAGTTTCTACACATTGACCTTAACGTTACTTTCTCCCCTCCTCTTTCTCTGCTTTACTCTACTCCTCACCCCCACTGTCACAGAAATCGCACTCCCTCTCATTGCTTTTCATTTCTCCTATACATCTGTTCCTCCTTCCTCTGTCGCATGTATTATCCTCCCTGTCCCTCCATTTTATACTTATATTTCCTCCTCTCTCCCTTTATGAAGTGCTTTGCGAATTTTATTTTGTTGAGGGCGACCGAGTCTAATGTAATATATGCGTGTGACAGTATACTGGTCTCCTACCCAAGAGGTTTTGCATATCCCATCTATAAATTAAGAACATTACGATTATTACGAAAAGCCAGCTTCCTGAAATAGCTGTCGAATGAAATTATGTATTTTCATCTTACACTTCCGTATCGCTTATGATGGTCTATGTACATATATTTGTATATATGCAGACCCACACACACACACACATACACACACACACACACACAAACACACACACACACACACACACACACACACACATATATGTGGGAGTGCGTGTGTGTGCGTGCGTGCGTGTGCTTATCTTTGTGAACATATGTAGATATAATTGTCTATGTATATATATGTGTGTGTATGTTTGCATGCATATATCTAATTGCTTCTAGCTGCATTATTACCCCTACCTTTCTCACCGCCCCATATATATATATATATATATATATATATATATATATATATATATATATATATATATATATATATATATATAATGCTTCATTAATTTTTTTAATTTTCAACTTACTCTAGGTTCGTTTTCGAATGTTGCGGCGCATTCAGGTGAACAGACGCGTTCGGTATAGTGAATATATTCTGAAAAATAGAATACAGTAAGCTTGGCTGATGATTCTAAGGGCTAATGCACAAAAGGAAAGGTGTGTTGAGTACAAGATATCTGGTTTTTACTTTGTAGTCTTTGCAAACGTAAGGCCATTTTTCTTATATTCACTATATCCACCGTGCGTGTTTCTTAATAGTGAGTATTTTGTGGCTTTAGAGTGTTGACTCCTGTTTCTAGCAAGCTGGTAGTTCGGTATCCTAATTTATTTGTATATTTTGCCTATTTAGGTCAAACTTGCTAGCCACTTTATGGTAATAATGTTGTATTATATACATGTATGTGTATGTGTGTGTTTGTGTGTGTGTGTATGCGTGTGTGTGTGTGTGTGTGTGTGTGTGTGTGTGAAAGGACATGGCTCAGTGATTAGAGCGTCGAGCGTACGATCGTGAGGTTGTGAGTTCGATTCCCGGACCAGGCTGCGTGTTGTATTCCACCTATAAAGTAAGACACTTTATTTCACGTTGCTGGAGAAAGGAGTTGCAACCTCAATGCCGCCAAGCTCTTTCGGCCTTTGCCTTTCCCTTGGATACCATCGGTGGCGTGGAGAAGAGAACCCGGTATGCATGGTTGGCTGCTAGTCTTCTATAAAAAGAAATCCCTAGGTGCATTCATGGTCATTCGTGACCGACGGAGTGGAGTATATATATATATATATATATATATATATATATATATATATATATATATATATATATATATATATATATATATATGTGTGTGTGTGTGTGTGTGTGTGTGTGTGTGTGTGTGTGATTGTAAGTAGAACAATAATTTGATATATATATCTATCTCAACCAACAAGAATTACCAAATGAATTAATATGAAATACTTATTATATAAAGAGAGAAAAATTATTAAAAATATCATAATATCAAAATAATAACCATTCAATAATCATCCCTTCATCCATTATAATAACATGTATATTATATACAAAAAACATCTTACATAAATTATCATTGTTTTAAATACAATTTGAACGAAGTTTAAGTTTAAAATAATAATGAATCCGTCTACCAAAGCTTTGGTTAGCTTGAGGCTGCAGAATACGGTTGCCCAAAATGCCACATGGTTGGGAAGCAAGCTTTTTACCACTCAGTCACGTATGTGCCTATATACATATTGTATGAGTGTTAAAGTGTTTGAATTTATTCTGCCCATTGTAGCAATAATTTCCATGATACCAAAATCTTACTGCTTTTATTTAATAAATAAATAATAGTAGAATAATTAATGGCAGAAAAGACAAAGAGAAAGAGAGGGAAACAAATAGAATAACTCATTAACCCATATCTCAGTTACATTTCTCAATTAAATTCTATACGCTGAACATCTCGCTGCAAATATACTGATCACTCGATGAAGTATGTTGCAAACTGGATGTAATGGAAAGGTTCATATAATAGTGTATATATATATATATATATATATATATATCACTCTATATAATTAACACATGCACTACGCGTGCACACGCACACGCACACACAGACACAGAAACACACACAAACCCTCATATATACGTACGCACATATATGTTTAGTTTAGACGAATGACTACGAAGTACGCTTCGCGACCGCGAAGTCACAGGTTTATTCTCCCAATGTGGCTTCTTCAATATGTCCAGTTAAACATAGCCTCTGGTTATGCTATACCTTACAAATGAAATTTATAAGTAATCACACTGTGTCCAAATGATTCTGCCTTAGTATTACGTTAATGGCACACGTGACAGTAGAACGCTTCCTCACTTTCTCAGGTTTTCATTGGTGTGTTCTTCACAATTAAACCTACTTTCTGAATGCTGTAGGTCTCAATAAAATTTGCAATCTTCTATTTCCCGAAGCTAGTGTACAATACCTTACATTAACACACTGAAACCTTGTTCAAAGCGAACCGATGTAGTTTGTTATTAGTATCTCTGCGGGAGATCTTAGAAAGTACAGAGATTTCACAAATCATATTACTAATTTTCTCTTAAGGTATGATGACTCTAGCACTCCACAAGTGTCTTCTTAACAGCAATATAGTCCACTCTGCTATCCCTAAAGCCTACAAAAACATCAGCTCACTATTACCGCCATGACACCCCACAGGTAAATTTTCATCAGCACCAATTCTCCTGCAGGAACACCTGCTCTTACATCAATAAGAATACCACCAAGAAAATTTCTCCCTAATCACTACCCATGGAAATCAAATACAATTTCCTAGGGCATGGAGTCATTATTCCTCAACAGGGTTCTCGTAATTTAAGAATTGGATATAGTCATTCTTGACGGTCCTGGTATTTAACTTAGTGCACTCACGCCTGAAGGCGGTACTGCAATGTTTCTTTATTTTGTGAAGAACTTAAAGGAAGAGGGCCAAAATGGTTTATGGCAGGATTGGGATTCAAATCTAATTTTCTATAACCTATTTCATCCGACATTTTCTTTCTATACACATACAAAAGATAAAAGAAAATTGGAGAGTCGATATATATTTATTAATATATATTTCAGTTCTATACTTAAGAGATGAGGAATTATGTACATTATTTCCATTATTTCCATTATTTACATTTGACGGATATTTGTCCTCATCTTGTTTGTTGTTAACACAACGTTTCGGCTGATATACCCTCCAGCCTTCAACAGGTGTCTTGGGGGAAATCTCGAACCTGGGTTCTTATTCCTAAGGTATTTTTCGATGTTATTTTAGTGGTTAAGAGCGCGAGCTACTAACCCCAAGATTCTGAGTTCGATTTCAGGCAGTGACCTGAGTACTACTACTACGACTACTATTATCAATAATAATAATAACAACAACAACAACAACAACAACAACAATACTACTACTACTACTACTACTACTACTACTACTACTACTACTACTACTACTACTACTACTACTAATAATAATAATATCTAAAAATACCTTAAGAATGAGAACCAAGGTTCGAAATTTCCCCAAGACACCTGATGAAGGCTGGAGGGTATATCAGCCGAAACGTTGTCTTAACAACAAACAAGATGAGGACAAATATCAGTCAAATGTAAATAATGTAAATAATAATATATAATTATTTTGCATTTGTATAAGAAAATCTGAAGTGATTAACCATATAACTAATTACTAATTACATTTTGATCTAGTGAATTTATCCTGTAACACCGTTTATTAATTGTTCTAGCATTTCGTAAGTTAGTACAATACAGTTATTTTTTATATATACCTAATATTTTTACATACCTTATATGTTTTCTTAGAACACCGGAAATTATATCCTAACCAATTTAATCCTAAATGACACCAATGTTATAATATCTCTCTCTAGTAATTCTAAAAAAACATTATAGTAGTATAATATAAACAAACTTAACATATCCTCTTTATTAACATTTCCCAATCTAATTCTTTGTATATTAAACCACTCATGTTACGTTATATTTGTATTTATCCCATCTTCCTTCCATAAACTTTTATAATTATAAATATAAATATATTTCTCTGTAGTACTTAAATATATATATATATATATATATATATATATATATATATATATATCGTTGTATAGTATAAATATACTTTTCTTCCAATCTTTAT